>NC_065570.1:73430757-73736460 GCF_937616625.2 Mercurialis annua
GTACAGCATTGGTCTTTTCCAGCACGACTACTGGCCTACCGGCAACATCCAAGTGAGAAATTTTTGTCTGCAATAATCAACAGCCACAATTAAGTAAAGAAGAACCTTACAGATTTACAAATTACAGAAATATGAATACATAAGATTGAAAGTATTTAGAACTTAAAGATAAATTACATAAGATTAAAAGATTATGCAGTAAGAAAATCCACTAAAAGGAAAGATGTGAAAATGCGTAGCCCTGCAATACCTCTTCTCTTTGATTTACAGGAAATGGGATAGAAGCAGATAAATCTCTGGATCCCTCTGGCAAAACAACCTGGAATCAGAATACCGAGTCAAGACTACTAGGAAAACAGATGCAAATAAACATATATGCATAATATAAAACAAGATTGTTGCTATGTTATGAACCTTCACAATGAGATTATCGATGACCAACTCATTCATAGGAGAAGCAAATGTTATGTTCAGGAAACGTTTCCCGTCTGACTCAAACAAAAAGTCTGGTAGGGGTAAACTGTAACCGATTGTAAAAGTTGTTCTCCAACCACCAAACATTGGATATCTAGGTTCAATTAATAACTTTGTCTGCAATAAAACATGTACTCAATCAGAATCAGTAATAAACATATATTAATCAAAAGATTTACCTTTCTAGAATCTGCCCATAGTTGAGAGGTTGATATATTTCCAATCTCATCCCTATAATAAATGGAGTGAGCTCTTGGTGGCAATTTTGCAATGAAATGTTTAATGGCTGATGCTCCTCGAATGTTGGGTCTGGCCTGGTAATCAAGCCTGCAGAATTTAAGAAACAAACATAAACAAACTCTCGATTTAACAAACACGGGAGAAACAAGTAAGGACCACAAGAACCTACCTAGAAAATTCACCCTTGCTTTTAGCACCGCCATGGACAATAATGTAATGTTCTGTAACTTGCACATTGCCCCAATGTGAAATTTCTATCTCTCGCACTAACTCCCGAGCAACAGCAAATGGTTGATTGGCTTCAAAATGTACAGCAATGGGTGAGTATGAGTAAGGAGGAAGGTTTTCATAAGGACCGTATTTGATCTCTGAGTCATGAAGATTTGTATTTTCAATTTTTGTATATGACTCCACTCTAGCATCTCTAGCATCGGGTAGTTTAACACTGAGGGACTGAGACTTTACAGCATAAGGAGAGAGATAGTGCGCACTGTCCTGTAATAATACCAACTGAATATCAGCCTGAGAAATCTTCTCAGGAAACGGTTGCAATGCATGGGTAAAGACCGCCAAGACATCCAAAGTCAAGGTCTGCCCTTCACTTAATGGCTTGGGTAGCGATACAGAATAAGAATTCAACGCCGGAGGCATTCCTTTTGGGTTGGCAACTTCAATAGGGAGAGAAGCACCATATTTTCTAGTTTTTCCTTTCCCTTCATAAGGAGTCGCCGACAAATAAGACAGCTTCTTTGCCTGAATCTCGGGAAAAATCAGCAGAAATTCTGAAACCGAAGCAGAACCAGCATTCTCCACCTAAAGAAAACATCAGAGTTATCACTCAAATGTGTTGAGAACAAAGGATCCAGATTCTTGCTTTACATTATTTAAAAAAAAAAACAAAGTAGTACAGGAACTTGAGGTTTTGAGAGAGGATGTGAATTAAGCACCTTTAAGGTTGAAGTAATGCGCACAATCTGTGAAGTCAAATCAATCTGCAGCAGCCAATTCAACAGACAAAGAATTTAAAATTATTATATCCACTACTTCACTTGACTTAAACTTGCACACAAACATACAAACTGCTGATTTCTCATTCCATTGGTTTCTCATTTGAATTAACTAGAACTTGAAGAGAAGGAGATCTCCTCAACCACGAAGCATTAAAGATCAAAGGAATAAAACAGAAGAGAGAAACACTTACACGTCGATCGACCCTGGATATGATCAGATCGGAAAGTACAGTCGTGGATAGTATCGCAATCGTTAATGCCACTAAACTAAACCTTAGTCCCCGAAACTCCATCTCTTTGGAGAGATCCGTCCCTCTCTGCCTATTTGCAGCTCGCTCTGTTCTGCCTTGGACATGCCAAATAGGCGCTAATCAGTTGGATTGGGCCGGCCCAGCCCACACATTTGCCAAAAAAATTCAATAACAATGAGACGTGGCTTTAGCGGATTTGTTGAGGTGACCCATTGGAAGAGATAACAGTGAGGTAGGGTTTTGGTGCAAATTCTGAAGCAAGACATTGTATGGAGACATCTTTGAGATATGGAGGAGATTCTACATCCCTCAAAATTCATGCCAAGGAAAAATTCCCTCTCGATTCTAAGACTCACCTTCAGGTCATTCAATTCTGTTATTCTTAATTTATGTTGAAATTGCTGTGAATTTACAATTTGCATTTTTGCTCGACTTCAATTTGGATAGGTTCATGGAGAACTAGATACAAGAACTGGTGCCCCTAGTCATGTTAGTGCAATGATCAGACGCTTCTATCCAGATGTATTTATTCACTTTCTCTGCATTATTTTTGGAAGCAAAGCTTAATTCCTTTTCTTTGAACAAAAATTTGAAATTGTATAGTTGTTAATTGGTTTCAGTTCTCGGCTAGCCTTGGAGTGGGAGTGCAGTATGATAAACGCGATAAGCTCAATTACAGAATTCGTGGGAAAAAGGCATTTCCTATCACTAGTAATGCTCTTTTAACCCTTAATCTTAAGGGATGGTGCAACATTGATAAAGACTTTAAAGAGGTTTGTTTGCCTCATCTTTGTATCTCCAACAGACTTCTTTGTTATGCGGTTGGTTTATCACTTAGCTCGTCTCCAACTTTAATCTGTTTTGGGGGCTAGATCAATTGAAAATGCTATTATTATATCTTCTTCATTGTTCTTATTTCCACCGGTCTTTAAATAACATTACGATAACAATTGAGAACGGAACTTGCGTAATCTTAGCCATTCAAATAGTTTCCTTCTGCAACTAATGCTTCTTGTATGTTGGCAGAGGAAGTCAACAGGCGCTGCAGAATTTTCTTGGAGCATATTCAATTTCCGGAAAGACCAGGATGTTAGGTTTAAAATTGGATATCAAGTGACTGAGAAGGTACAGTTTCTTCTTCATGACATGGCTTCTTTTAGTATATTTAGAATTTTTCATGGCCCTATAAGCTGTGTATTGGTTTGTGCCTGTTTCCAGGGAGAGATAGAGCAGCAGGTAAGAGGAAAAGGAAAACCACGAGGAGACAACATTCAAATGATTAATTCGGTTATTCCTCACCCTTGCTGTGTAGTTGCTTTCTTTTCTCTTCCCTTCCTATTATTTCGCTTATACATTTTTCCTCTTTTAGGTGCCATATATGCAAATTAGGGAAAATAACTGGACGCTAAATGCGGACTTGAAGGGTAGATGGAATGTAAGATTCGATTTGTGAGTAGAGTTGAGATCTTTTGGAGGTGAGTTGTGTAATTACATGATAAGATTTTAAAAACTTATAAGTGGAACAACTATAAGTAACTCTTTTAAGGACCTGTAATTTGTCTCTTAACTCTTGATGTACATGAATTCAAAAAAAAAAAAAAAAACTCTTGATGTATATCGTGTGATTCATAAAAGGGGCTAAAACTATTATTCCTTTGTTAAAGTTACATGTGAATGAATAATGCTTCTGACTCATGCCGATCATATTGGTCCGGTATAAATAACATAACAAACGTCTGCAGAGCTTACATGTATTATGAAAATCATTACTTAGGTTTATGTGCTTTTGGCTTAACTGTAGGAGCCCAAGTCTATTCAGTTTTCCTATTTCCCGAAAAATAAAAAGTTATCGTGCGAATGGCTCTATAAAGCTGTGGCTGCATTTTGACAGAGACTTACCTTCCAAGATCAAAAGAAGATGTTTATTTATGTGTTTGCTTTTAGATCTAGTCACTGGAGAATGTTATTGTTTTAATTTAAAAAAAAATAAAAATCTTTAACTTTAATGCTTCTATGCTCATTTTTTAGCTGCTTAAAATTGTAACTGACTCTTTACTATGCATTGGTGCATTTAGATTGATAAAATTTGATACTGTTTCAGTTCTTACTGACATCAATTTCATGCTGTATTGCAGGCATGATGTAGGAGATATGACATGAGCGAAGATATCAGTCTACCTGGTTGATTTTGCTAGAGAATATGCTCATGTTTGTATCACACAGGAATTATAATTTGCATATTAGTGTTATAAACCTTGTGATTCTTCCTCAAATAATGATACACATTTTAGAGAAGGGAGGAAATTGAGTATTTATTTATGATTTCTTGTTCATTGCCTAACCAAATGTCATTGCGCTCACAGTGGAGTTTGAGGCTCAGAGCTGAGTAAGGTAGATGATCTTACTTAGAAACTAGAACGAGCCAACACTCCCTCAACAAGGAGAAAGGGTAATCAAGGTTTGGACGCAGTTAAACTGATTTGATGGGCATAGCTTGTTTCACCCATTATTGTCTTAAGGTTTAACCCATTTTACGGGCCCTGCAGCATTAGTGTGCACTGTTCTGTATAACTGAATCAACTGACAGAACCACATGGTTTGTTTATGGTAAAAAAAATGGAAAATTTGGTTAATCGGTTTGGTTTGATTTAGTCAGAAAGTTTCAAGTTAACCAAACCAGCTGAATTATAGTATATACAATATTACTTTTGTAATTTTTTAAAAAAAAAATAAGACGTTTTTGTAATTTTTGACTGGACAACAAAATTATTTTTTTCTCCCAAATTTGTATGTAATGGAAAATTAAAATTAAAATTACTTTTTTATTAATAGTTTAATAATTAATGTTAATGAATTATGGTTATTTCGTTAACTGAAATAACCAATTGAATTAACCAATTGAATCAATAAATTATTTTTGTTTGATTATATGATAGATTCTTTAATAATTAATATACATGGATTATTAATTTATTGAATATAATATAAGAAAAGTTGGTTCCTTAAAATTTGCTCAGTTATTAAAATTATTAATTTATTAAATATTAATTATTAGAAATTCTAATGTACTAACTTGATTTGTATATATTTCGGTTACGGGTTGATTAAAAAAATAGTTTCGGTTGACTTAGCTTGGTGGGATAAGGGAACCCTAGGTGTGATGGGTAGTATTCCAGCTTTTAGGGATGCCGAAAGGCAAGATTGTAAAACTTAAGGAGCATAAGAGGGCAAAGGTTGGTGAAATAAAGTGAAAAAAGAAAGTAGAAGAAAGAAGTGGTATTTTGAGGAGACCAACCTAAGTTATTGAGATTCACATGGGCCATGCCGCATGTTAGTTGGGCCATGTCTGCCAAAGTCACAGCCACACACAAGTAGTATGTTCCCCCTACATAAAATACTCTTCTTCCTCAGGTCACCATTTTCACGCTTGAATGACATGTGTCGCTAAAATACTCCCATCAAAAGTTACACTCTCATTTCCTGCATGTGGGTGTACAGAGGTAATTACTAAACTTTCCTGTTTTTTCATATCAGTTATTAATTTTTTTTTTTCTTTTCGATCATTAAATTTTTATTTTTTTAAATCTTAATATTTCCGGCCAAAAATACTTAGGTAGCAGTTGAAATTGATATGTGGCAACCAGATTTTGATAGTTTTACTATAAAAATTTAGGGTTAATTCCTAAAAAAATCACGAACTTTACATGAAGTTTCATTTTAATCATGACTTTTCAAAGTTATCATTTAAAGGCACGAACTTTCATTTTATTTCAAATCTATCACCAAAGTAAAATTCGATGTATTTTATCTGACTAAAAATTCCTAATCCTAAATACTCTAATTGAAAGATAATAAAATTTGATGTTAATTAATAACTTGGGTCTTTTATTAATGGTTTAGTAAAGAATTTAATCAATAAAAATACACTGAAATGATGAGTTTGAAACAATATGAAAGTTCGTGTCTGTAAATGGCAACTTTTAAAGGTCATGATTAAAATGAAATTTCGTGTAAAGTTTGTGATTTTTTTAGGAATTAATTCTAAAATTTATCACATATACATAATTTCATTTTAAAAATGAGTATTTAGGTCAAATTATACATATATGGCAAGTTTTCAGGTAAGCAAAATTAATTTCGGCTGCCAGCTAAATATTTTTGGCCGGAAAATACCAAAATAAAAAAAATTGAAAGTTTAGTGATAAAAAAAATAGTTTAGTGACTGAAATAAAAAAACTCAAAAATTTCATGACCTTCAGGATCAATTACCCGGGTGTACAGTAATGTGATCAAAGTGTGAAACCCAGGCAAGGCTTAATAAGAAAAGGGTCAAGCCAGCTTTTAAATTTGTGACCCGCAGATGAAAAAGTCATTTAAATTTTAAAATTTATATCTTAAGATTAATAAATTAATTTTAAGTTTTCTTAGTCAATTAGATTATAAAATTTGTATTTCGAATCAAATAAGTCACGCGTTTAAAATTTATAATTAAAAATTAATTGACCTAAATTAAGAGAGTTTCCAATCTACTAATTAAAAAGTTAAAAAATGATTTATTTAACTTTCAAATAAATAAAAATTAGAATTTAATTGAAAAAAATTAAAAATAATTCATTTGACGACGAGACAAATCCAAAAATTGAATTAACCCTTCATGTAAGGCTTAATACTTAGATGTCAATCTTTTATGTTAGGATATGCGGTTTTTAAATAGAATTGTTCTATATTTGATTATTTTACAAGTTTGATTGTTCTATATCTCCTTTTCTGTCATGGAGATATAGCTTTTATAACCTTCCTTAATGACAAGGTCAGGTGTTTTAAAGATACTTCTGGTCTTAATATTAATGTCAATAAGAGTCAGTTATTTTGCTGCAATGTTGATAATGATATCAGAAATGATATACTGAGTATATTGGGGTTTAAAGAAGGTAAGCTTCCTATGAGGTACCTGGGTATCCCTTTAATATCCAAGAGATTATCTAAAGAAGAATGCAAAGGGATAGTAAACAAGATCACTGGGAGAATTCATAGCTTGACAAGTAAGTCTTTGTCCTATGCAGGAAGAATCCAGCTCATCAACTCTGTGCTCATGAGTATGCACATCTTCTGGGCTTGCATTCTACTCCTTTCTAAAAGTGTGTGTAAAGATATCCAGAGAATTTGTGCTAGATTTCTGTGGTCAGGCAGGGATGAAGGCAAGTATAATGCCATGGTTTCTTAGGAGGAAATATCCAAGCTGAAAGCTGAGGGAGGTCTGGGTGTAAAGAATATTCACATCTGGAATAAAGCTGCAGTCTCTAAACATATCTGGCAAATCTACAATTTTCCTGATTCTCTTTGGGTGAAGTGGATCAAGGCCAACAAAATTAATAACATAAGTTTTTGGAGTGTGAAGTGCAATGATAAAACTAGCTGGATTTGGAGAGTGATCCTGAAGACTAGAAGTGATGCTAAGAAAATGATGGATTACAAATTGGGGAATGGATCTAATACAGAGTTCTGGAATGACCCTTGGATTCATGGGTGTACTGTCATGGAAAAATTTCCCAGAGTCAAAATAAGAGATACTGACATCCAAAAGAAGACTAAAGTCTCTTCTCTTTGAAAAAATGACAGATGAGAGCTTCCTGATCCTACTGATGAAGGCACTGAGGAAGCTTGGGAGTTCATAAAGCTAAATTATAGTCTCAGATGTGATATTGAGGATAATATTGAGTGGAAGGTTAGTGTTCACAACAACTTTTCAATCAGTAAGACTTGGTATGAGTACAGGAATAAGTTTGAAAGTGTGCCTTGGTTACAATTGTTTGGGGTAAGAATTCTATCCCCAGACATAACTTCATCCTTTGGCTAGTTCTAAAAAACAGGCTCAAGACCAAAGATAAGCTTAAGTCTTGGGAGATAACTATGGATGATCAGTGTGAGTTATGTGGTATTGGGAGAGAAAACATTGATCACTGCTTGTTTAGCTGTACCTTTGCTACTGAAGTCTGGAGGAATTTAAAATCCATTTGTAAAATGAATCAGTACATTGGTTCATGGAGAAGACTTATCAGTTGGTTCATTAGGAAAGCTAGGGGTAAAAGCATCTTAGCTAATCTGAGGAGAGTTATCCTGGCTGCAGTGGTGTACACTATTTGGAACATCAGGAACAGAAAAACCTTCATGAATGAAAATTGTCTACCTGATATTGTTGTTAAAAGAATCAGGAATATTTTATTGGACAAGTTTAATGGGTATAGCACTAGTACCTCGCTCACTAGTAGTCTGATTGATATTCAACAACTTTAATGAGTTTGTCTTAGCTTAGTTTTCCCCTGAGGCTTTTGTAACAGGGGATTAGCTATGCTTCGAGTTTTTCAGGTAACGGGTTGGGTGAGGCTTTTGTAGCATCCTTTCTGTTCCTGTTTTCTTTGTTTAGTTAGTTGTTTTTGGCCGTGTGGTCTCTGCAGCCTGTTTTGTGTTTGGTTTTTGTTTGTCTGCTGCATTGTCCTGACGCTTATGTAGCAGGGTGTGCTCCAGGCGTTTGTTTTGTGGCTTCCCTAAGGCCTGTTTAGGGGGAGTCTTGTTGTATTCTCTTTGAGGTTCATCAATAGAGCTTTTTGGTTGTTTTCTACCCAAAAAAAATAATACTTATGCCATCTTATTTATTGTATATACTTAGAGATAATTGATTTAGAATCAAGTTTCTTATCAACATACTAAACTTAAAATTGAATCGTATATTGCATTAGGATGGGAACATTTTGTTTTGTCACAATGTTTGGAATGTTTGCCCCTTGTCTTTCTTTCAAAAACTTTTCCTCATACGCTTTTAGATCCCAATTGGGTGTTGAGAAGTCTATACAAAAATCTTGTTGATTTCTACAATTCCGGTCATCAAAATTCGCTGTCAGGTTCATTTAGCACCAATTATTTCATATAATTCTGCTAATCGATTTGATTGTTAGTACTTTGGAATCTCTTCTTTACATTTAATTATAAGAAATAAATGGAACACGTATGAGCATCTTGAGGTGGATGAAGGAGAAAAATGTTCCAAACATGAATGATTGGTTATTTGCTTTGTTGGCTATTCAATTGTACTCCTCCGCTAATGCATTCAACGGAATTTCAATCCACTGCTCTCTCATTTTCTGTTATTTGGTGATCAGTTGTTAGACTGCAAATACTTTTTAGATTATTTTCCTATTAAATTCTGTTTTTTTTACTTCTGCAGTAATTTAATCTCATTTTTTAAATTGTTGCATCGCACATCTAAACTTTTTACTCTTTTACATTATATAGCATACGGTTGTTCTTCACTCAAACTAAAACTATAAAATGTGTACAAAAACGGAATCACAAAACAAAGATGTGTTACATATTATTAAAAATTAAAAGGTTATGATGTGTGATGCAGTATTTTGAAAAATAGAATCAAATCACTAAAAAGTTAGAATATTGGACTTTAATATGCAATAATTCATATTTTATACTATATATTATTTATATTCATCAAAATCCATACAATAACTATTTTTTATTGGGTCCAAATTTTAAAAAAGAATTGGCGATGTTTGAATCAAGGTCTTAAAAATTGAATCGATAATTAATAGTTTACAATTCAGTCATTGGTTCAATTTCAACTATATAATTATAAAATGAATATATTTATATAATATATAATATACATATATATTTAAAATTTAATATACATAGTAAATGGATATAAACAAAAATCGGAAGGTTTTTATAATTTAATCTGTTTAATATTTTTTTTGGTAACTTGCTTGGTTCAAAGGTGTTCTTTAATTTTTAAAAGAAAATTAAATCGGATTGATTTTTGGTTTATAATCAAACCGGTCAAACTAGCTGGTTTATTTAGATTCTTAAACTTACTTTTTTTTGTCAAAAATAGCTCACGACTTTTACAGTTTTAATTTGTTAGTTGTTAATTACAAATACAGAATTTGAACTCATGATGTTTTAATGTACTTGGAGACGTTTTAACCGTATAGCCCACACTCGCATAAACTTACTTAAAACCCTTTGATTTAATTAACTCTCTTGAAGAATGAGAGCTGCATATCTCTATAAAAGAAACATATAAATAGATAACCGCAAATCCAAAAGATGAAAAGGGATTTACGTTTATACTGAGGCAATTAGTGATTGATAATTAATTGAAGAAACACGTTTAAGCTTTATCTATAACTTAAGTGTGTACAAAAGACATTACCAGATTAGCATCACACAAACTGTACTGTTGTTTATCCCATTCCCACGCCGCCCTTATCCGTTTCACAAATATTGAATGCTCAAGTGCTTCTCTTTCACCTAACAATATAACTACTGGATTGCTAAACACCGTCCCTTTTTACTTAGCACCGCACGGCACATTATATTTTTGCCCTTTTCACTTTTTGAATAGAAAATTAACTCATAAACAAAAAACATAAATCATCTCAACTCATTCAACTCTTTTCAAATTCATATTTTACGAAAATGTCGGATTCCGAACGAGATGAAAATCGCCATAATCTTCTAAATGAACCTGCAAAACATAAATACTTACGTTTAACAAATAGTAATAATATGTAATACAAAGTCGTAATAATATGCAATAAAAAATCACTGTAATTATTAAAAAAAATCATTTTAACGTTTTTTTTTTTAAAAAAAATTAATTTCCGGCCGCGACGTTTCGGTCGCGGCCGGAAAAGGGGGACGCCGGCGTCCTCTCCAGAAGAGTGGACGCCGGCGTTCGGCGTCCCCTCTAGAGGAGGGGATGCTGGTTTTCACGTCCTCTCCTCCGGAGAGGACGCCGAAGTCCGGCGTCCCCTCCTCTGGAGAGGACGTGAAACACAATCGTCCCCCTTCAAAAAATTTAAATAAAAATTTAAAAAAACTATTTTTTACCTCGGAAAAGCTGGAAAAACTTGTTTCCGAACGTCGATATTCGTTTTCCGACGAATTATACTCGTTATCCGTCATTTTACTCGAATTTTTACGTAGTTGTTCGAGTGTGTTCGAATGAGTTGAGAGAACTTTTTTTTTGAAATTTTGCTAGATGGGCAGAAATGTCTTTCGCCTGTGCGGTGATAAGTAAAAGCGGGCGGCGAATAGCAACACCCTATAACTACCTTTTTTTTTCTTTTCTTTTTATCACTTAATATCTAATTTTATTTTCCATGAGTATTACTTGCATCTTTTTTACCCCCTTTATTAGTTCCAAAATAACAATAAATTTATTTTAATTTTAGAAAAAAATAAAAAAATATTATTAATTGATCAATATTACTTCACGTGCAATCTATAATTTACTCATAGCCATTAAAGTTTGAACGAAAAAAATAAATGAACTATACAATGAAAGACAGAAACCAAAAATATTTTGAGAGAGACAAATATTTTACATTGGAAATAAAGAAGGACAATATAGTACTTATATAAACAAAAGAATTAGTATATATAAAAAATTTAATATCTTATAATAATAAAAGACGAATTAAAGAGGTCAAATAGAATAGCAATGGACACAAAATGTTTAGGTATAAGCACATTTATTTGTATGAGTTTCTCAATTTTTAACTAATATGATTATCTCTCATCCTTATTCTTATATGTAATTTAGATTATTTAAAATATTTATCATAACACCCTAAAGTAAAATAATTTTTTTCAATATCTTAATTGATTAAAAAAAATATTAATTTGTAAGTTATACATTAAAAATATTTTATATTTATGTCTTTTATCTTAATTATGAAAGTAGGTGTGATAGAAATAATTATTTTTTATTCTAAAATCAAAGTATTACTATGAATTCATTACAAAATCTTATGGCATAATTGTTGTACCTAGTTTGTCTATTTTTTAAGACGCATGTGATTTTTAAGACGTTTTTCTGATTTAAATGAAATTGTAATTTCAAACTGCACTTGTATATATAGACATTAAAACTTTAAACTTATATTTCACAAAAATGATTGGAGGATGTGTCCCGACACAAGTAATAATTGATGATATTTGTTTCCTGTGATTTTTAGTAAATGGTTAGTGGCTTTTGTGTGCGTGTGAGCGTGTTAAAGGTAATTTTTTAAAAGATCAACAAAATTAAAGGTTCTTAAACAAACTACGAAAAGCGCTTAAAATTGAAAGAGAACTTATTTAATTGAAAGTAAATAAATTTGACATTATAATTAAAATTATAGTTAAAACAGTGTTTGAACTAAAAAAACGTAAATGACAATATATAAGAATCCTACAAATTAAGAAGTTAGTATTGCTTTTCTCTTCGACAATTTATAAGTTTTTAGTTAATCTTGTTGGGATTGGTAATCGTAGTCACTTTTTTATTTTAAAGCGCTTCTTCAGAAAACTATCAGATGCTCATTTTTTTCCAATAGTCCACGTTCTCCAACTTTTTCTGTTCTCTATTACCGTCATTTTGATAAACTATTGTCAGCCCTAATAAAAATCCTATAAATCAAAAATCAATATTGCTTTTCTCTTTGAGAGTTTGTGATTTTTCAGTTAATATCGGTGGGACTGGCAATCGTGATCGCTTTTTTGTTTTATAGTGCTTCTTCAAAAAACGGTTAAATGCTCACTTTTTTCTAACAAATATTTTGTAATTTTTTATGTTCTTTATCCTCATAGACGCTCTCATTTTAATAAATCATTAGCACGTGCTAAAATTGGAGATACTTTTGTTTGGGCTTCGGCTTCTCCTTATTTTTTTTAGGCTCTTATGCTTTAGGCTATTTTAATTTTTGTATAAATAAAAATTATTACTACTTTTTTTAGATTAATAAAAAAGAATGATCGGAGGGAGAGGGGCATAGAGGAATAAAGTGGAAGGAAAGAAGGGTCAAATTAAGATAAAAAAAAATTATTATAATTAGAGAAGCGTACCGTATAGAGCATTATATAAAGCTCCCCAAATGATTCAAAACGTTACACACACTCTTGAGTCTTGACAAACAAACAACAAACTTCTCACGCTCTTCCTCTCTCTTCACATGACTCGTCTTTTCAGGTTCCTTGGCGCCGTAAACTCATCGGCGGTGACCACCACAAACACTACGCAACAGCAACAACAACCAGCTACTTTAGACTCAGACTTCGTGGTGATTCTGGCGGCCCTTCTCTGCGCTTTAATCTGTGTTTTAGGGCTAATTGCTGTAGCTCGCTGCGCGTGGCTTCGCCGTTTTTCTTCCACCGCCAACTCCCGCGGCGGAGCAGCTCCTGCACAACCTCCGGTTTCTTCAGCTGCAAACAAAGGCTTAAAGAAGAAGGTCCTCCGGTCACTTCCTAAACAGACTTTCTCCTCCGATTCAACACCTAAATTCTCCGATTGCGCCATTTGTCTTTCGGAATTCGCGGCGGGAGATGAAATCCGTGTGTTGCCTCAGTGCGGTCATGGATTCCACGTGACTTGTATAGACACGTGGCTTGGGTCTCACTCGTCGTGTCCTTCTTGCCGTCAGATATTAGTAGTAGCTAGGTGTCAAAAGTGTGGCGGTTTGCCGGCAAGTTCAAGCGGTGGAGCTGAAAGTGAAGCTGCAATGAAAGAGCGGGAAGACGATGTGAATAGGTTCTTGCCCTAGCTTATTAATCATGTATACTATTAATCAAATAAAAATTAATTAGGTTTTAATTACTAATTTGATGTTTGGTTAATCATGTGTATATAATTGAAGTAAAGACGAGTTGACTGTATTTCTGTGTGATTTGAATAGGTGGTGTGATTGAATTTTATTCTGTTAAATTTGCTTGCAGCATTGTATATGAAAGTAAGAGTTTGATTTAAAATGAGTGTGGGGCAAATAGAATTGAAATAGAAAAGGTGGGGACAGTGTTTGAAAATGTGAAGGGAGGAGAAGCTGCCAAGATATGAACCCACTTCACTTGTGTTCTTATTTCATTTCATTGTGCGTTGATTTACTACTCCACCACCGCCACCTTCTCCCCTTCTTAATCCATTTCATATTAATTATTTCCATGTGTCTCTATATTAATTATCTAATGTTTCTTTCGTCTCTTTACGAACCCACATCCTTAATTTACACAAAAATTCAAAACACACGCATAACTCATAAGTATCTTTTATTTACATTTTTCTCATTTTTATTACTAATAAAGAACAATGTAAAATGAAACAACATTATTATCATCTAAATCTATTCATAATATTATTTGTTGCTTCAAAATTGAGTTTAAGTTTTGCTCAACTAGTATGATTTCAATCTTTCATAAAGGAAAATCTTAAATCACTTTCTTTATGGAATAATAGACATTTATTTTCATGTTAGATTAAATTATATTTTAATATTTAATATTAGAAAAGCATTTAATATTTTATGGAGTTGTTAATATTGACCATTCTCTCTGATATACAGACAAAAATCCGATTCTTTGGCTGTCCACGTCGACAGCAGCTTGAATGAAAAAGCACAACTTTATCCCACTAATTCCATCAGAAAATTACAGCAGTGAAAAGATTATGCAAAAAGGTTGCACATTCAATATCAAAAAAAATTGACATTTAGGAGGAATTCAAATACTATTAAATTTACCATTTAAGCCGACAAACAAGTATGCTAAATTAATGGAAGACTAAAGATTGAAAGTGGCTACAGTGGGCGATGCCACTAGAACCGAACGCGGTGTAATTGACCGTGATGAACGGTCACACTTGCGGAGCCACTTATAAACAAGTTTATGGCTTTGAAAAAATATTTTATGAACTTGACATTTCGGCTTATTTTACTTCTTTATTTTTAAATACTTCTTTTATTTTTAAATTGTCTGATAAAATTTATACATCAACTTCAGTATGTATATAATACTACATCATTTATTTTCCGACAACTCATTTAAGGGTCCAAAATGGGATAAAATTCGAAGTTCAGGATATTTTTTAAAATTATCAATTTCATCTTAACGGATCTTTTATCTCAAATTTAGAGAACAAATTGGATCTCTATTGATATTTCCTGCTATACAAACAAGTAATACAAGTCTCTAATCCCACTAGGAAGATATGACTTAATTAATAACTAGAAAAAAAGGTGTATTTAATTGCAAAACGACTGCCGTCTTCTTTTTTGGATTGACCTAACAAATGATAGTGTGAAGTCCATCCATTTTTTTTATTCAGACATTATTCCGTTTTCTTTGGAACCGTTGAATAAAAAAGAAAGAAGAGCCACTAAAGCACCAGAATAAGGCCCAATATTAGAGTGTGCTACTATATCTTAATTAATTAATTAACACAACACTCCCTTGCAATTATAAAAGTATAGACAGCATTAAGGCACAAGGAATAACAACCCATTATATAGTTGCTAATTTCCTAATGCTATACCATATGAAATTGCTTGTCCATTTATAGTTTAACACGAATAAAGTATTGTTTTGTTTTCAAGTGAATATTAAATGAGGTGTCCACTTCATAATTTCCATTTCATATTTTGTTTGAGTCCGTTTAAAATGTAATGTAGCTGCATCGAATCAACTCACAATCTATTTAAAATTGATAAATACTTAAAATTAGATATAAATTCAATTGCATTCGAATTCGAACTACTCAGATTGGCGGAGTTGAATTTAAGCAACTTGACAAATTTACAAATTTAATCGAACTTTAATTTAATTATTTTTATTAGTTATATTGTAATTTTATTTTATTGTTATATTAGTATATAATTTAAGCAACATGTTAAAGCACTATTATCAAAGTAAAGGAAAAAGGAAAGAAGTTGTAAGAAAAAGATTGAACCTGACGTGAATCGAACACGCAACCTTCTGATCTGGAGTCAGACGCGCTACCATTGCGCCACAGATCCTATTGTCTATATATTTTCTAAAATAAGATTAAGAACAAACATAAACAAAAATGCTCCAGCGAACCACAGAGGAAGAGAGAAAACAGAATGGTGATGAGGAGTGAAAATTGAAGCATTCTCTTTCGTAACTTTTTTATTTTTTCTGCGAAGAAGAAACACAGCGGTATTCTGCTTGAAACCCTATGTATGTGTATATATCTTATCTGGTTTGATTATAAAGAATTTGTATTCCCACAAAATGGCATCAATTTGGACTCAGGTAATCTCAATTTAATCCATTTCTTCTCACTTTTCTGTATTTAATGTAATTTGTATTTTATCTTTTGGTTGTAGCCATTCATGGGGACTTCAAAACCCCGTCTTTCTTCTAATTTCATGCAAATTAGCGTGTTATCTCATACCCAATTGAAGTTTAATCCATCGCTAATCAATCCCTTGAGAGCCATTGCTGATTCTGATTCACTCAATTCCTCTGAACACCACCAAGTTCCGCTCAGCCTCCACCACACAGATTCGCCCTTCAATAAACTGCAATCGGCTATTTCCACTCTTCCTCCCGTCGTATTTTTGGTAATTCTTTTATTAATTTTCAAGGTTAGCGTATTGTTTTAGGTTCATTTAAATCACAGTGTTGAATGCTTTTGTATCAGACAAGAAGACAAGCTGGAAGTAATATTGTAATCTGGCTATGCATTGCTGCTGCTTTTTTGGTTATTTCTCTGAGAGTTTTTGTTGCCAGAAATTCCCGCCATAGCCGTCCTCCTGGCTCGGTAGCTGATCTTGTTAGGCGCGGCCAACTAAGATCTGATAGAAGAGGCATGTACGATTCTCATTCCACCAACTATCATCAGCATTTTATTGACAATTGATTTCCCAGTGGTTTACTTATAACTTTGTTTAACATGGTATTTACAGTTCGCGGCCTCTCAAGTACGACGATCCATTCAATAATCCGTTGGTTAAGATTAGTAAGAGCAATTCCACTGTTGAAATGTGCGGAAAGGTTTATCGATTAGCCCCAGTTACGTTGACGAAAGAGGAACAAGCTATACATAAGAAAAGGAGGTCACGGGCTTACCAGTGGAAGAGACCTACTATATTCCTTAAAGAGGGAGATTCTATACCTCCTGATGTTGATCCCGAGACGGTCCGATGGATTCCCACAAACCATCCTTTTGCAACTACTGCTAGTGACATCGATGAAGACTTGGCACAGACTAATGTTTATCAGAAACATGGTGTTCCATTTCGTATTCGTGCTGAGCATGAGGCACTACAGAAAAAGCTAGAAGCACTACAGCAGGTAGGTCAAGATTTAACAAACACCTGAAAAATGCAACTGGAATAGAGAGTATCACCGTAGCTGTATAATATTGTTTTGCCCATAAGAGAGCAGCTCCTACGTGGTAAAGGCCACAATCTTGTTTGCAAGTAATATAAAGTAATACGAGGTCCTAGTAGTAGCAGTTAGGATTATTTTAAGTGAATCGACTGTTAATTTAATCGTGATATCTTGCACCTACTGCTGTTAATCATCATGTATTAATCGGCAACCAGATATTTGCATGTTTATCCACAGCTCTTTGCTGTGGTATATTTGGTTAAGATGCCTGGAAAACTACAGTGGAGATGGATTGTATTTGGTTATTAACGTAGTGGACTTTGCCTCTTTTATCAGCTTTATTCTTCTGTCTAAATTACTGTAATGTTTGTTTTCAGGATCAGAAACTGAATAAACTAGTCATCGATACTGGCAACGTTAAAGATTATGAAAGACCATTCAAGTCAAATTCAAAGTCCAATGAGATTCCAGAGCGCACCACCTTCAACAATCAGGCAGCGGAATCTAAACATTCAAACAAAGATTCGTCTCCAAATTCCTTAAACAGCAGTTCATCCCCAGAGGAAACGAAGAAATAGCAGACTAGTTTTTGTTTTCGTTTACAATATGCTAGCCCCTCTACGTGTCAATTTTGAACTGAACTCTCGATTTTGAGGATTATAATTCTTGAACTTTAGAACCAGTGGACATGCATGTCAATTTCTGCTCACTCCAGTTGTAGAAGTACGAGATTGAATGCCGGAAATGATGGCAGATTTCATGTTACTATGTGAATTAAAGGGTAATGTATGTGTTGTCAATTGTCATGAACTTTGTACTTCTGGTTCTGACAAACTATTGAAGTTGTAAATAATGTTTTGGTTAGTTTCTTAAAAAAATGTTAGTCATTGGGATGTTCATTATATATTTCTTCCCGTTTTCTGCTTTTCATACTTAACTATCTTCAAGTTCAACATTATGGTGCTATCATGCAAAATATTAGGAAAAATCACTTAATGTATAGAATATTCATTTCAAAAGGACAACACAAAAATTTCTGAATACACACATCCGGTGAAATCTTTAGCAGCTCAAACTGTATAAGAATCAAGTCTATAGCATTTTCAAGACCATCCGTCAGTTACTGATTCTTGGCAGCATCAGCTTGTCTTGCACCGATAGCAAAGAATTCTGTAATGACTTCAAGGGGCATGCCTTTGGTTTCTGGAACCTTTAAGAAGACGAAGATCCAAGACACAACACACATAACAGCAAAAATGATAAACACGCCCTGTAAACCGATCGATGTCAGCATTGCTGGCAGTGAGTAGGTAACGATGATATCTGATATCCAGTATACTAAGGCACAGATTGCAATGCAGAGACCGCGCACTCTTGTCGGGAAGATCTCCGAGCATAGGATATTTGGAACTGGCCCATAAGCCATTACAAAACAGCAGAAATAAACCACCACACAGGTGGTTGAGATTGCTGCATTCGCAACTGTACCCAAGTTGACAGATCCACTTATGATTAGAATCACAAGCGAACCTATAAGCACAGGGATAGTGGCTAGTAGTAATGTCCTGCACAAAGAGAACAATTTATTAAACAATATAAGAATTTTTCAGATGAAAATACATAAAAAGGCTGTTTGGTTAAAAACCATGCACGATCGCAAGGCTCGATGCACAAATGCAAATCACCTTCTGCCGGAGACATCCATAAGCCTCATGCCTACAGCTATGCAAGGAAGCATCAGGAGTGTTGTTATTCCACTGATGAGGAATGATGCAGACACCGAACTAAGGCCAAGGTTCGAAAGAAGAACTTCAACGCCTGCTTGTTCAAGAATTTGAGGAGTGTAGTAGAGAATACCACCTATACCAGAAAACTGCGAGCAAGTATGACAATAATCTTTGTTAGCCACTACTTAATGACCTATTCATAAATGTAAATCAGAACCTACTGTTGCTACTTCAGATTTAATAAATGATAAAAGCAGATGCCGAAGAGAATAGTATATGTGAAAAGAATGGACCTACTTGCTGAAGGATTTGAATCCCGACCCCAACAATCAATGCACGCTTAACTCCAGGATCAAGTAAAGCAGCCCAAAGTGGCCCCTTTTTAGCAGTTTCAGCTGGATGAATCATTGCAGGTCCAACCGGATGCTGATCCAGAAGCTCCTTGGAATAAAGAGCAGATTGACTAACAAGAGCAGCAGCCTGGATGCACTCGCCTTCTGCGGGAACATCACCGCCGACAAGTGAAATAAGAGAGCCACGACGAGATCCAGGGGCACCTTCTTGGTGTAAATAAACCCTCTGAAATCCACCTTCCTTCTTTCCATCTTCACCTTCTCTCTCAGACCATTTCCATGCCAACTGCCAACCACCACCAATACCTGTACTACTAACTGCTTCACCAGTTCCTTGCATGAGACTACTATGACGTCTCATGTTCATAATGCTGCCATGAGAAGGAGGGGGTGGCATATCCTTTTCCAGGCTTGTTGTCTGACGTGAGATCAGCGGACTGTGTAAATTGTCATCCGAGTCTTCCCCGGCAGCTTCTGACATGTAGTCGTCGCCTTCCCTCTGTAAGCTCTCTTCATCCCAGTGTTCATGCTTAACATGAGGCTCTGCTGTACTTATCATGCTACCGAAATTAGCGAAAAGCATGCTTCCCCGCATGCTTCCTGTTTCAGGAAGCTTCTCATGAACACTACCAAAAAGAGTCACAAGAGGATCCATAAGGGGAACACTTTGGTTCACCATGCTTCCATGGCGAGAGACAAGGGTAAGGGAACTTTGTCCAGTTACAGGTTTAGCAACCCAGGAAAGACCTGCTTCAGGTCCATATAGTTTGATTTTGTCATTCTCAGCGGCGTGCTCATGATCATCAGCAAGTTCATCTCCTGGGCCTATTATGTACTCTTCTATCGATGTTTCACCCCCAATACCAAGACCTTCAACTAGTAAAGCCATCTCACCTGCAGCCACAGAAAGATTTGGAGCAACCAGTTCATACAGTTCCATAAGCTACAAAATGGAAAATGATATTTATAAATGTTGATCGCTGGATATTTGAAATGCTGTTGCATGTTATTTTGATTTCAGTTAAAACATATGGATAAATCATCATATACACTAAGCGCCTTAAGCCATAACGCATATATCCAGACAAATATTGGCAGAATCAGGTCGATTACGAGTAAATATGACGAAACTATCAAGTATTCAGTTTTAAATTAAGTGAATAATAATTTTAACAAGCTGGTAAAATATCAAGCACCTTCAAAAACAATGATTTTAAGCTAGGAGCCAGAAAAGTTGACACGTTTGTTCCCAAGTAAATAGAATTTCGATGATGTGAACATACATGGAAACTTCTATTTCAAGATACATTTGAAATAAATATGCACATACAATAAGAGATAACCGTCCCTGATTTCTCTGCTAAAACAAACAATGAATAATGCCATTGATTTGGTAAACACAATTCAAAATCTTTTTCCTACAAAGAAAAATGGATAAAAAGAGAAGAGGAAGGAATGAGAACAAAATAAACCTGAAACATCTTCCCGTCCACGTAATCTCTGTAGAACCTGTTTTGCCTCAATCATCTTTCCTTTGCTCACAAGCCATCGAGGGGATTCAGGCAGATAAAATATTGTCAATGCAAAATAAAGCATGGAAGGTATGGAAAGAACCCCCAACATCAACCTCCAGCTTGGGGAGGGTGACAAGGACATCCCAAAAACCATACAATATGACAAAAACATGCCTCCTGAACCAGTAAACTGCGGAAGTGTGTTTAGCATTCCCCTTATATCTGATGGGGCAGTCTCGGAGATATAGACTGGAATAAGCGTAACAGCTAGACCAATTGCAAATCCAGTTAATAGCCTTGCTGCGCATAGAACATAGACATTTGGAGACCACAACATTACCAAACCGCTGACGAAATAAAGTGTTGAGGAAATTATGAGCATTGGACGGCGACCAAGCCAATCTGATATGGCTCCTGAGCATGTTGTAATTGTTGTTGCTCCAAAAAGTGACATGGCCACGAGCAGACCTTCGACTGATGTTTGCAAATTGAGGTCTCTCTTGATGTAAACGAGTGCCCCTGAAAGCACAGAAGAGCAAATAACAAGAGCATTTAATTCTTTCTTATTCTTAAGCAAATCCTCGAGACGGCTTAAGTGATCTACACCGAATCAATATCCGACACTGACAATTACGCGCTATAGCAACATCCTAAGATAATACTATGACATAGAAAAGTAAACATAGCAATAAGGCAAATTTGATTTCTGATATGATGAATTCCAGAAGTTCATATTGAAATCAGCAACTTTTACATGAAAGAATAAAAGAATTAGAAGAAATTACCAGCAATAGTGGCATTATCCCATCCTTGCAAGAAGCTACCAATGCAAGCAGTGATAGCCACAAGTACAGCTCCTTTCATTTTTGTAATCAATCAAACAAACTCTCAATTCTGCACTAAACTGCAACAAAACAAGAATTTAGATAGCCAAAATGATCCCTATTTCAGATCTGATGTCCTTCATCTCTTCAAAATTTCAGTACAATTAAATCACCCCTATCCCAGCATATTCTATCACTTAAAAGAGTATCTAACGAATGGATTCAATTTAAAACCGATGGACATCAGCAAAAACAAAAACAAAAATACCTTTTTAGATTCTCAATAACCCTAAAAAAAGGGTGAGGTGAGGATTGGCAGAGAAATCCTGCTGTAAGAAAACATAGTCATGCCACTGTTAAGACTAGATCGAGTGTTTATATAAAGAAGGAATCCATGAACTGGCTCCTTCGATTGAGTGAGAAGAGAATTCCAAAATTAAAAAAAAAAAAAAAAAGTGATATATCTGGCAAATAATAAAGAACTAAGATTAATATGAACACTCGTCAAATACTAGGGAGCCACTCACTCGGTTAAAATAAAAGAAAACCCAGAAAACAATTCACTATTCACCACTATCATTTGGAGTATAAAGATATGCACATTCAATTTAATTAAATACTATAAATAAAGTAGGAAACACAACCGATCTACTCTTCTTTCAATCAACTATCGACATATTCTTTTATTTTTATTTTCCCTTTTGTATTTTAGTTAATGTGACATCAGAATAATTACAATAATTGAAGAAGCTGAGATGATATGAACTGTACTTCCTCTGTAAAAATATTGGACCGTTAAAAACTATACTTGTATTTTGTTTTTTAAAGTGTAGTTTTCATTTTATTAATACTGCCATTTATTTTAATACATTAAGTTGATAGTGTCAATACTTTTTATAAAGCCCGCCCACTACCTTTCCAAAGAGAGGGAGATGGCTCAAAGATGATGTGGTGGAGCCACGTGGGTAGACGGAGCCACGTGGATCCAACGTAAGCTTACTTGCAAAAGAATTCATGCTGCCAACTTCTTTAGTTTATAAGTAGAAAAGAACAATATAATATAATAAAATTAAAATACGTGAAATCAATGTATATCGCATCCAGCACGGGCGGGTTTGGTATGCTGTGAACTAAGTAGAGATGGCAATTTCCAACTCAGTGTGCTGACATGATATGATCAAATTAAACCAGTTTTAATTGAATTTATATAATTTATAACAAAATAGACCATTTTGTTTACGATACCAAATGTAATTGACAAAACGGATTAAATCCATTTGATTCATAACCAATGTATTTAAAGATATTATAAATTAATCAAAAATATACTCATATCACACATATAAGCTATATCTCAAATGGTATAAAGACGAGCAATAATCTCTTAAATCGTGAAATTGTTTTCTCCCACAAACACCCCATTTTGTCAATTATATAAATAAGTTATACTCATATCACACATTATAATAGATGTTGTAGATTTTAAAGTTTAAAATCAATCGACGATAAATTTATAATTATTTAGAAGTTTTATTGTTTTGATTTTTCCTTAATTTGCTTTTCTTAGAAAACTTATGCTATTAGCAAATTTATTGTATATTTAATAAATTGTTTTGTATAAATGATTATAATTATTTTATTAAAAAATAAGTTAATTATGTTAAATATGCTATTAAAAATGTGCTAAACAAATTATTGTGTATATTTATAGTAAACGGGTTAAATGAATTATTTGTATATATATCGATGGATCAATAAATGAGTTAAACAAATAAATATATGTTAGTTTCATTAAATAATGTTTTGTGTTCGAATCTAAAATCCAATATGATGAGCTAACGTATCAAATTTGGATTAAATAATATCTCAATTTAAAACAAGTACACGATATAATTATGATATAATCACACAAATTGTCAATTTTAGTGGCAAGGCGTATTCGGTAACTAAAAGTTTCGATTTCAAAGAAGTTGGGCGTTCGAACCTCGAATTCTTCTCAGACGGTGATTTGCCTGGTTTAACTTTAAAAAGTACATAGCTTCCCACCAATAATCAATTTAGAACAGGTTTGTCTTTGATAAAAAAAAAAGTTAAATATGGAACAAATTTAAATTGTTTTGATCGAATTTTATTATTTTAGTACCGAATCCACCTAATTAATCGAGATACTAGTATTTTTAATATTAAAAAAAAACGTATATGAAACCAGCCAAAAAGTTGAGTAGAGAAGGAGGCGAAGCTTGTCATGTGGTGTGGCTCTTGTGATTTGCCAATGGCCTTTTGTGTTGCGGTGGACATGGGTACTACTAATACTATTCAGTATTTTCACTAATCTTCATCATATCACCCCTTATGCTTTATAAAGCCACTTCTCTCTCACTTTTTTTAATTTTCCTTGCTCCATCTTTTGTATTTATTATTTAAATGACAATAACAAACATAATATTTTTTTTATTTTTTTTAATAATTTTATTCAGGCATTTGCCACGTAAGAAACCACCAGCTCCCGTTGATTCTACAAGTACTAAACAAGCGGACAATAAAAAATAATTTTTAAAATTAGTTATATTTAAATATTAAATAGAAAATAAATTCTAATTGATAATTAAAATTATTCTCACCAATTCATAATATTTATTATTTTAAAAGATATTGTCTATAATATTTATCATCTTATAATATCAAAAAAACAGTTGTTGTTATTTTTTCAAATTCACTCTTTATTAATTTATTGAATGAATACAATAACACAAATAAAAAACAATCATAAATATCAATAATTCTAAAATACAATTAATTTTGTTATAAATTTAGACATAATTTTTTCGTGTGTTAAAGGCTAAAACAAAAAAATATAAAGGACAGAGAGAATAATATTTTAAATTGTTTTTATAACAAATTAGTTCATATCTAAAAAAAATGTTATACGTGTTTTGGTAAAAAAATAAAAAATTATAAGAATTTTTGATAATTTAATAGATAATTATTCAATTTTTAATTAAAAAATTTCAAATTATAAACTGCTTAATCATAGAAAATAAATTAAATAATTTGATAATATTTTATTTTATTAATTAGAATGTAAAATTATTTATTATTTATTTTAAAAAAAATTAACATAAAAACATAATATTATTAGACAAAACATGCACGCTTTTTTGTTCAAATTTTTTTTAGTATTTTTAATAATAATTTTATATATATATAAACTTAATTATCTATATTTTTTATGAAATAACACACACATATATTGTTTTCTTAATATAGAAATACTTAGAGAGTTCTGATGATATATCTAACTACTTGGTGTAATTTTCTTGATATAGTTAAACACAAGCCAAAGCGATGTTCTGGAATTAGTTCCTTGAAGATGGGAAAAAGATACACAGGTTCGCCACTTGAAGCAAAGGAACTAAAGTTGTTGCATATAGATCCAACACATAAAACTCCAACACACTAAAATTCATATCATTAATAAGTACTTATAAACAAAATTATTAATCAATGAAGCCACTATATAATTTATTTGAGAGTTATTATTCCAGATAAATGCTATATTACGTCATTTTATATTAAGCTAATAAATATTCGCGATATTGGAATATTTAATTACTATTGATTCTTTTAATCAATAAATATTCTTATATTGCAAAATGTTTGATTTGTTTGTTATGTGAATGATATTGTATAATAGTTGTGCTGAATAATTATTTTTTATTTGATATTTCCATATTCACAAAATTAGTATCATTTCATTGATTTTTTTTTTATCGTTTTTCTTTGTCTGATATGATTATATTAAGCTTATGTGATAGGATCCATTGCGCTTATTCACCCCAATGATCATTTATGCCTTTAACATGAAAACAAAGATAGATCTACAACTGCATTATTCCATTATAAAATGACAACAAATCTACCTAAACCGGATCTTCAGGATTTCATTCTATAATTCATAAATATTAGTATATTTTATTTGAATCTTATTCTGCAATTCAAAAATAGCAAATTTTATATGACCATAGTATGCAAAGATCTAATATCGGTAAAAATGTCTAGTAAACTCGTTTTTTAGTTTTTTATTTTTATCAAAAGAGTATTAATATTAAGAAATTGAGCAAGGGAATACAGCCTAAAACTACAACTTGTCCCTAATATGTAAACTCGTTTTTTATAGTATTATTTTAAGAAGCAAGAAACCAACAAAAATCATACTTAGGCATAGTTATCAGGGGCGTACGAGCCGATTCCGAGTTAGACTAAATTTGAACTCGAATTCGAATATGTTATATAAGTTCGAGCTCGAATGATAATTGAACTACTACTCGAGTTAAATAAAGAATAAAAAATAATTTATATTTGGCATATTTTACTATAAAATATAAACATATTAAAATGATACTTGAGTCGGTTGGTAGTAAATTTGATTCACTAAATGCTCGAACTCAACTGGAATTTATTGAGCTTCTTTCTTGAATTAATCTCAAATAATTTTCAAGTAGCTCAACTCGTTTACATCCCTATTAATTATAGTCTATATGCAACATTCTCAATTTAATATTAATTGAATTATCAATTTATAATTATAATCAATTAACTTTAAAATTGATATTATTAGAAATTAATTTTCCAATCAATTGATTTCAAAATTAATTGTGTTATAAATTAGTTTTAAAATTTTGAAATTGTGATCAATTTGCTCAATTTATTTTTATCAACGAGTCAATAAAATATTTTTTAGAAGTGATAAATTTTGAACAATCGGTTAAATTGATAAACCTAGAAGCTGATTTATAATAGTAAACCAATTTTTTGCAATTAAATGACAATATATAATAAATTCAGGATCAAATAGATATTTCATTAGAACCTTTTACCTACAAAAATAAATACAACATAAGTTGATTTTCCCCTTCAACTTGGTACAAAATATCAAAGAAAATGAAATTTATGACCTTGGACAAAAACATATATGAAATTGGCGTTTTAAATGAAATCAACCATAAATCTGGTGTTTTGTTTCATTTTACTCCTTCAACTTTATATTGTCCAATATATTTTTGCCACCTCAGTCGTAACGTAATTTATATATAATGCTTTGATCATTTTCTGACACTTCCGCTTAACGGATAAAATAAACCAAATTAACTAATTTGTGAATGTTGTTATCGAAAATCATAAGTTTATCTTTAATTGTTTTCTTTTTCGCCCATGAACCTTCATTGAAAATATATTTGTTATTTTCCCCTTCAAGTGCTAACTTACTTACCTAATATTGCAGATTAAAAAAATTGAAAATATCTTTATCAAGGTCTTGTTTACAATTTAAAATCCTCAGCCAATCGAACGACGTCGTATCTATTAGACAATAAAAAAAGTAAATTATTACGAAATTCCTCATATTTATCATAATTTATACTTTAGTTCTTTTAATTTGAAAATCGGACAATATGGTCACTCACTTTTATTTCCATCAAACGGTTTAGTCAACCGTTTAATTTCCATCAAACGGTTTAATTTTTTAAACACGAGGGACGAAATCGTTGATAACAACAAAAGCGAGGGACGGAATTGTTTAGAAAAATAAAAGTGCGGAATCATATAGTTTTATTAACTCCGTTGGCTAACAACAAAATGAACGAAAGAACTAAATATAAAAGCGAAATCATATGGTTTCAAACAGGAGGGATTAAAATGTGACTGATGGCTTATAATAATTTGGTCTAATAAAAATGAATGTAGTTTCCCGCGTTGTTGAATTAAGAGCAACAAATGAGAATGTGGATTGAGGAATGATCGGCAATCTGTTATGGCGCCAATTCATAAACCCTCATCGGCGTCATCCACTTGTATTAATTCGTTTATTCTCCGATCAACAATCTCAATCCCAATACATCCAACTCTCTCAACAGATGTGCGAATCGATGCAAGTTTGTTCCTCCACACCCACTGCTCGAAAGCTTCACGCGCAACTCATCTCCACAGGATTATGCTTTTCCATTTTCCTTCAAAACCACCTCCTCCATATGTACTTCAACTGTCACTCTCTCCATGACGCTACCCTTGTTTTTTCTGCCATGGAATTTCCCAATGTTTTTACCTATAATACCATGATCACTGGGTTAGGTAATGCGGGTACCATAGGGAAGGCCAAGGAGGTGTTTGATCAAATGCCTCACAGAGATTCCGTTTCTTGGAACTCTATGATGTCTGCTTATTTCAGAAATGGCAAGTATGAGGATGTTCTCGAGGTGTTTGTTTTCATGTTTCGGAACTTTACATGTTTCATTAACTTGCTCTCCTTCTCTTGTGCCATGAAGGCTTGTGGTGCTCTTGCTTGTTTCAGGTGGGCTTCTCAGTTACATGGTATTGCGGAGAAATTTGATTTTGGAAGAGCCAACTTGTCGATTCGAATTTCAGTGCTGGACATGTATATTAAGTCTGGTAAGATTAGCCATGCAGAGAAAGTATTTTTGAGCATCCCAAATCCGAGTTTATTTTGCTTCAATAGTATGCTTTACGGCTATTCTAATTCTTATGGGATTGGAAAGGCTCTCAACTTATTCAACCGAATGCCAGAACGTGACAATGTGTCTTGGAGCACAATGATTTCTGTACTCTCGCAGCATGGATTAAGTGTTCCTTCTCTCAGTATGTTTATTGATATGTGTACTCAAGGTTTTAGACCCAATTCCATGACATTTGCTTGCGTTCTCGGTGCATGCACCAGCATTTGTGATATAAAATGGGGTACTCATATACATGCTTGGATGGTGAGAATGGGAACCATCATTGATGTTTATGTTGGTAATGGTCTCGTTGATATGTATGCAAAATTTGGGCGTTTAGACTTAGCTAGGCGGGTTTTTAACAGCTTAATTGAGCATAATGCAGTTTCATGGACTTCTTTGATTAATGGAACTGCACACTGTGGGAATGAAGAAGAAGCACTGCTGCTATTTAATCAAATGAGGCAGATTCCTATTGCCTTGGATGAGTTTACTCTTGCTATAATTCTTAAAGTTTGCTCCCATCCGAACTCTGTTTTTATTGGCTCACAACTTCATGCAATCACTATTAAGACTGGGATGGCTTCCTTTGTTACCGTGGGGAATTCTCTTATAACAATGTACTCGAAATGTGATGATCCTCAGAAAGCAATTTCTGTGTCTGAAATGATGAAGGTCAGAAATATAATAACCTGGACAGCTATGATAAACGCATTCTCTAAAGCAGGTGATGTTAAAAATGCACAGGCTTGTTTTGAGAAAACTCCCGACTGTAATGTCATAACTTGGAACTCCATGATAAGCATGTATATTCAGCATGGCTTTTGGGAATGCAGTCTCAAATTGTATGTGCAAATGCAAAGGGAACGCATTATTCCAGATGACATAACCTTTGCAACTTCAATCAGTGCTTGTGCTGACTTAGCAATGTTAAAACTTGGAACACAAATCATAGTGCAGGCTGAAAAACTAGGGTTTGGATCTGATGTTTCAGTTGCGAATAGTGTTGTTACCATGTATTCAAGGTGTGGACAAATTGACGAAGCACAGAAAGTTTTTGACTTAATAAGTATGAAAAATTTAGTTTCTTGGAATTCAATGATAGCTGGATATGCTCAGAATGGTCATGGCAGGATAGCAATAGAGATTTTTAAGAGTATGTTAAGGATGGAATACAAACCTGATCATATCACCTATATATCTGTTTTATCAGGTTGTAGCTATGCAGGCCTTGTAACGGAAGGGAAACATTATTTCGATTCTATGACTAAGGATTATGGCATCTTGCCAACTCATGAACATTTTACATGCATGGTAGACCTACTTGGAAGGGCTGGATTGCTGGAGCAGGCCAAAACTTTGATCAAAGAAATGCCTTTTATGCCAAATGTTGATGTTTTGGGGGCTCTGCTCAGTGCTTGCAAGATCCATTGGAACTCAAAATTAGCAGAATTTGCAGCGAAGAACTTGCTTGAATTGGATGTGGATAAATCTGGGGGTTGCATACTTCTAGCGCATATATATTCAGATTGTGGCAAATTGGAAGATGTTGCAGATATCAGAAAATTGATAAAAGATAAAGGGATCCAGAAAAATCCTGGTTATAGCTGGATAGAGGTTGATAACCAGGTAAATGTGTTTGCTGTAAATGAGACAAATCACCCGCGTATCAAGGAAATATGGACAATGATAGATGTTGTTGTTGATGCATTACTTTTGAATGTTCAAGTGGATGAATTTAGTGCAGAATGAGCACCTAAACTGCAGAGTAACAGTGTGGAGATAAGAGTCTGAGAAGCTCTTGAAGGTAATATCAAGTTGGAATGGCTCACAGCTCACAAAAGGAAAGAATGTCACTGTTTCATAATTTTGTCAAAAGGTGCATCAACATCTGCAGGAAGGAGGTGTGCTCCTTGAATCTAAATCGAAATTGATTGGACCTACGAAGCTCTTTTTTTTTTGTCGAAACCTAAGAAGCTCATTGATGCTACAATTTCAGGTATGTGCCTCGAGATACATATTATTATACTGCAATTATTTTTGCCCGCTCTAGGAGCCATAACAGTAACAGGCTTGCTTGGGTTGATAGTCTCCAAGACAGTTTGCTGTCATAACTGTCAACTTATTATGTAATTGCAATTATCCTAATGCATTTGCATTTCATAATTTCAAGAAACATCTTTCACTTTTGGAGATTTTTATGGAGATGGAAGAAGGATCAATCTGTTATCGAGCACTTCCACTTCCTCAGATTTGATGCCACATTCTAGTGCTTGTTGAATAGTTGAGAACTTTATTTTGCATTATTAACAAAATTCAACAGAAGGTACATAGTGACAAATGCAACAAATCCCATATACTTAAGATGTGTACTTTTAGATTTTTTTTTAAAATGGCTATTTACTTACTGGCATCCAACAATAAAGCTTCATCAATGCTCCGCACTATGCTCTAGCTCCAGTCTTTTAACTCTCAGCTTGCTGTGTGCAGGAATATTGTAAATAAATTTCAAGAACAAGATCACTCTTGCATTTATCTACTTTGTGAACTTTACATCCGGATTTCTCATCGGTTTGAGCCACATGTCAGCCATTATTCTTGAGGAAATGCTCCACAGCAGATCTTGCCCCTTTACCAACACATGTTTTCCCCTTTTCCCCCCCTTTGCCAGTCCATATGCCACCAGCCAATGCATTGCAGTCAGCCTATGCCTCTCTGTATCCCAGATATTCCTTTTTCCTCCCGTCCTCAGCTTCAAGCCACCAACATGCAAACTTGTCACCTTAAATTTATTTTCCTCATCAATCATTTCTTCCTTGATATCAGCGCATGTTGCATGAATAAGTGCTACAACGGGACCTCCAACTGCCTCATATTGCCTTAAGGGATCCCGTAGCTGGACTACCACTGCCATGGTGATTGATGCTGGGTCCCCCGACTCACTATCAGAAGTAGATGAGCTGTAATTTTTGATCCAGTCCTCGAGTGGAATGGCTGAAACCAGAGGTTGATGTTGTTCTTTTTCACCTGTTCTTGTTTTTTCAGAGAGCGGAGAGACTTCAAATGGTGCCTCTTCCTCTGCCATTCCTGCCTGAATTTTCAAGGCCTCAACTGACATCGCCTCAATCTTCTGCAATGAGAATGCCAAAATTTCCTCTGCTGTCAATGGCTTTTCATCAACACTCCAAATTCCTGTTGTAACCCTCTCTTTTCTACCTGTATTCATTGCAGTAGCCATGGTTTTTACTGAAGCAATGGTACGAGCAGCTCTTGAACTAGCACCTTCTTTGTTTCTCCCTTGGATGATTGCCGAAGCAATGCCTTCAAAAGCTATCTGTTCTGCAGTTTTCCCTATCAGTTCCTCCACGGGCATCAGCGACAAGATTTCAGAGCTGAGTTCCTCAAAACCAATAGCTGCCATTTGTTGAAATAATTCAAACCCACTTTGGGATTTGTTTGCCGGTATTACAATTGGTTTTGATAGCTGCATAGCTAACGTTGGAGGGTCTTTCTTTGCAACAATAGTATTCAGAGGATTCATGGCTGCCAAATAGCCTCCATTCCTAGTTTGCACTACACAACCTAATCCCTTGCCAAGATCAGAGACGTACACTTTTGAGTCAGCCTCTGTGGAATCATCAGCTTCCCCAAGTTGGAAAGAGGAAACTTCGAATCTGTATGTATCGAGCTCTTCATCCTCAAGCATATCAAGAAATTCTCTGGTTACTGTCTCTTCATCAGCTTCTAGTTTATGCGACTCACTTTCATTCTCTGTTTTAACTAAATTTTCTTCTCCCATCTTAGATTCAAGTGCCTTTATCTGCTGAGCAATAGAATCAAGCTCCGTTAACCTGGTAAGATGTACCTGATCATCGTGCACGATCTCCTTAACAACCTCACTGGATGCTGACTTCACTTCAACATTTTCTTCAGACCCTCCGTCCCCAATCTCTTCTTTCTCTTGAATCTCGACTCCTTTATCCACAACATCAAAGTCTGGAAGTTCAAGCTCTTCAATCTTTGGTTCTGGATCCTTCGGTTTCTGAACTGAGGAAGGTGGGGCAGGAAGTGGTGCTGGCTCATCAAGGTTCAAGTCGTCCATTCCTTGAAGATCTACTGCTGGTTTTGACTGTGAAGGAGTCCAAGCTTCGCTTCGACTTGACATTCTCGGACTTGGGACACTGAATGATGTTTTAGACTGTTTACGACCAAAAGAAGAAGTGAAGTTTTTCGATTTACTTGATTTAAATCCGTCAGCATAAATATCAATACCTCCTTCCTTCTCCATAATCTGAAATCCCAATTTCAGAACAAGTTCTCCACCTTTTGCCTTTCCTGACAGGTTGAAACTGGTATCCCACTGCCGAATCCGGGTACCTTCTTGATTCTTCTCCATAGATTCCTGAATCAGATGGCTTAAATCGACAGGACCTCTACCGAAATCAAGCTCTTCAGCGTCAACTGCAAAAACATAAATCCAGAATGGGCGCGGCTCAAATTTTAACTGCTTTCCATTGCCTGGAGTGCAGTACACGTGACACTTGAAGAAAAGGGTTTCTTCGAAATCAGCAGCTCCCTGTGAAACTCTCGATGGCATAGTGTGTACTGCTCCATCTTTAGTTTCTTTCTTCCTAATACAAACAGAAAGGCGGAGGCCATTCATTGAAGCAGGAAGACCCTGGACAGCAACAACTTCTACAGAGAACAAACAGCTGAGTTTCTGCATCCCAATATGAGAAAGAGCGCGAATTGGTTTCCAGTTCCAAATCCCCTTTTTCTCCGAGGAAGCTGTTGTGTCATCCAGTTTCTTAGTGTCTGTTCGATTGGATGGCTTTGCTCGATCACTCGGTGCATTGTCGTCAGGCTGGGGCCTAGAACGCCATGGAGACAAGGACATGCGCCTGGAGCGAGGCCTGGAGGCGGATTTGTCATCAGGCTTGGAAGTGGTAATCTCAGCGAGAGAAGTTAGCGCCGGAACTGAAGTACGAGGAAGTGCAAGGGAAGCAGGTCTTCTGTTGGTGGTGGCAGTATGAGTTTGGTAGAGAGAGAGACTGAGTTCTTCAAGTTCATCCAAAAGCTGAGTATTGGAATTCCTCCTGTCGGAGGATTGTGGTGCTGCCATAAGTTGGAAGCGATGAAAAGAAAAATCCAGGTATTGCAGGGAAGAGTATCTGTTGCAGATGAATTAGAGGATAAGGGATTTGTTCGGAAGTTTATGAGGTGGAGAATATAATAACGTTTGGGTTATAGTTATGGTGCTTGGTGCAAAATGTGGCCACGGATAAGAGAAGAAGGTTCGCATTCTGTCCTCTTGTTTATTTTTGTTTGATAAAGACCACCTTCTAAAACAATTTAACAACCCATACAATTTATTGTCTTTGCTGCTATTCATTACAGTTGTTGCCAAGTTGCTGAATTTCACTAGTATCTTAAATTTTAATTGAAAAACAGAATATAAGTTTAAAAAAGGGTTATTTGCATATAAAATTTCCATTGTTGTTTTCCGGCTGCTTGAAGCATATGTGGCAAAATGTAGCAACAACCACATGCCAACTCAGCGACACTTTGTAATCCCTATTTGAGATTATTTGTATACTATCTTTCGTGTTTATAGTGATTTAAATACATCGTTTTAAATTTAGCAACTCGTAGCCCAATCTTATTTGCCCCGAATGCTTCCAACAACGAGACTATAGAATGCAATGCAAATATTTGGATTTGATTCCATTAACCTTGCAATACATGCACCTATAAAGTATAAACAAAACAATAAATTCCTAAAGTTTGCTTCTGAACTATAATGGCACAATAAATTCTATCTCAGACTACATTATCTAGTAGAGTGTAATTAGCAATTCCAATAGATTCTAATTTTGTAAACGCATACCAATGATAAAAAAGCAGCTGCAACATAACAAAATCCTTGCATTATATCAGTACGCATAACATACTAAACCCAAATATATTATGTACACAAATTATTTTACTGATAAATGAGAGTCAATTGCAGGAGATTGAAGAAGAAGCAACTGAAGTTCTCCGGCATGATTCCCTAAACTAGAGTCGGAAATTTTGTTTTCGGAGCTCGTGGTATCAGACCAAGCCTTAGCACATTCAATGCGCTCTGCTGCTACCTTTGTCATCATGAAACGATTTGAGCGCATCAGCTGTGGAAATAGAATGCACAGTTTCATACAATTCCTGGAATTGATTTCTCCTTTCTTGTGTTTCAATCAGACTCGCTTTCAGTCCATCCGGAAGACAGGCAAATGCACTTGTAAAAAGAAAGAGAGGATGAATTTGAAGAATTCATAACAATCTACACTAGTAATATATTAAATGAATTTTTAATGAGCTTGCCTAGAAACACCTCTAACAAGGCCCCAATCAAATCCAACAAGAGCTGATTGTTTCCTTGTTGTGCAATACTTTCTTTACCTGCTGTAAGGCCATCGCGATACCCACCCGATAGAAAAAGGATTAAAAAATGGCATCGACAACAAACAAAGTGAAAAAAATAAGAGAATGGTAAAATTACAGTCGTGTCTCCTCTGCCATTCTCTATCTAAAGCAGACATCAGAAATCACCCTGTAAATCATGTTTATCTTGTACACTTAATTGCAGTTTTAATGATATCAAACTGTCAGTACTATTGCATTCCATACCTAATTACACATTAAGATCAATACTGTTAAATAGAAGCACACCAAATAGTAAACTCTCAAACTAAGCTACAAGTACTAGTCTATAATCATCTCATTATAGATATAGAAAAAATCTGACCTATTTTTATCAGCTATTAAAAAGCAAAGAAAATCCAGCAACTAAAACAATAACACTAAATTAACACTAGTGAGTGGCGTTGTGTATTGTTATCTCAGCTTCTAACAAAGAAGCAAACGACGACGTAGAGGGAGAAAAGAAGAAGCAAGAGCTCCGTTTTTCTCCTTTTCCTGGATACTACTATTAATATTATGGAGAAGTTTCAGCTAAAGTGCCTGAATTTTCTCTGTTCTACATTTATGGTTACTTAAGTTACAAGATGTAAATTAAGTATTGATTGAAATTAAAAACTAAAGGTAGTTTTTTTATTACGTTAGTGATATTTTAAATAAATTGTAATTTAATAGTTTGCCTTAAAAGGGTTAGTAGTGGCAGGAAAAAGAAAAGCGGAAACTTAATGGCGATAATAATGAGAGGAGAGCCGTTGGTGGCGAAGCTGGCTGCGGTGGCTAAGTACGTTGTACTACCAGGAATTATGGTGGCGGCTTTGATCTATTCTCCACCTCGATATGCTTCCTCTTCCCAACACAGCAAATCCCCCAAATAACATCCATTCCAAATCCTCCTTCCTCGCTCTCGGTTCGTTTTTTGTTTTCTTCTAAAAAACATTCACTTCTCTTTCTCACTCGTGAATTTACAGTTTGATTGAATAGATGATGTGTGTGATTAAATAACCAGCAACTAAGATCTTCCTTTTAAATGCTAAAATTGCTTAATTTTGATGGCTTTATGAATTATATTTTTCATCATTCAGTTAGAATTGTAATTGTTAAGTAGATTTTGGAAGTTGAGTAATTCAGGATAACCTAAGGTTAAATTGTTCAAGTGTTACTGTGATAATCTCTTGACCCTGTTGTTTGTGTTTAAGTCTAGAGTGTTCGAGGAATGCTTTTACTCCGCGAATCACAACGATTCGGTAGTATCTTTTAGTTTATTCTATTTCAGGATTGAGCCTTTAGAGAAGACAAGGTCTTACCTTACTTGTTGTATTTAGGTTCTATAGGTTTCTCCCATAACTCAACTCGTTTAATAGCGAGATGAGATGATCTTGGTGCTGGGTATTTGTGCTGACTAGCTTAGGCAATTTAAACATAAAAGTAGACGTTTAAGCATTCCCTGCTGTTTAGCTAAACAGGAGGGTGATGCTGTGTGATTGCTGTTCTGATTTTGGGTAACTTTCTGTTGCTTAAGTTCATCTATATATAATTAAGTAATTGGGAGCATAATTTTGATCACTTGAGTTGGGCGCTTATCAAACATAGAAAAATTGATTCTACTTTTTTGAATAAATTGGAGAACAGCATCATTTTATGTCGGCATTGCAGTAAACAAAATGTTGGAATTATGCCTTATAATTTTTGCTAAGATCCACCCTGAAATGTATTTTGGTGCAGGGGCAGCTTTGATGTGATTCTGCATATAATAATACTCAACTCAGGACCTTGTCAAGTGATTTTCTTGAGTAGTTTTTTACGGGTGAAAATTTGTTTGATATTTTCCCTCTCTAGAACTGAGTTGTATATTGCTCTTCTCATAACCTGCTCAGTGCTTACTGTAGACATTTTCTACTCGATCAGTGAGTCTATTAAGCATGTCTTAATGTTTTTGGAATGCAGTTTTGTTTCAATGATTTATAACATAACAGAGCTGAAACAAAGGCCTATATGGTTTGTTTCAGTCTTAAGCGGAAGTGACGGACATGTGGTATGACACTATTATTTGTATCCTTATTTTGCTTTGTCATTTGTTGCAACACCATATTTTTTTGGTAACAAGGAACATCTCCGTTGTTACCATCTTTCTTTACTAATTGAGCCACCGATGGTGGTCGCTCATTGGTTCTTATATTGCTGTCCTGGTGCGGCTGAACGTGTTTGATACAGGCTGGACTGAAAATAAGCTTATCGTCATAAGCTACTGGATCCTGAAATACAAGAATTAACTTGTAGCTCGTTGCTAAATCCAGAATTGAGAATAGATATGGTCAGATCAATATTCAATAAAAAGGATTGAAACTGAGGGAAACCACCATTGATTAAAGCATTGACATGAAATTTTTAAGAACAAAGCTCCGTATGCTGATGCCATTGTGATGGACTTTTATGTTACAAAGCGTTTGCTCTTTTTTAGAAAAGTCCAAGGGCAAACAGAGGATATAGGTGCAAAAGCTATTAGCAGCGAGCATGCATGCAAAGGGACCCAAGCCCATTATCAATCATCAACTCAATCATGACGTCAAAATAATAGTACTACAGTCGACCCTCTGATAATTAATACACATGATAGATCAAAAATTTATTAATTATTAGAATTATTAATTTATTGAATTTATATAAAAAAAATTATAAAAGATATTTAAAAGCATCTACATTAATAGACCATATATTAATATTATATTAAAAAAACTAACTAAATACTCTTTACAATCACTCAATTTAAAAGAAATAATTTTATATTCAATTTAAGAAATATCAATTGATATCAAACTAAAAAATAATTATTAAGTTGTATTCATAAAATAAAATAATTTTTAATATTTTTTATACTAGAGATACTTTACTTTAATTTGTTTATCTAATAATTTCTTTTAAAATTTCTCAAAAGAATAAGAAAATCATAATTTGATGGTATTTTAACTTCCACTTTATGAATTAAGGTTAGTATTGCCTCAAATAAATCATCAATTGTTATATATTTCTTTAAAAAAATCTCTCTAATAATTAATATTCATGTAGAATATATTTTAAATTTTATTAATTATTAAATAATAGAATTATTAATTATCCGACGTGGAACGAAGTTTGTTCTCTCAATTTTCTACTAATTATTAGAATTATTAATTTATAGAATATTAATTATTAGAGGGTCGACTGTATATTATTATTAAAGGTTAAGTATACAACAACTCCCCAGTCCCGTCCACCTTATCACATCACCACAGCATTGCCTTTTCTTGCTCATTTTCGCTCTCCACACCACATTTTTTTCAAAAAGATAAAAGAGTCAAATCGGACTCTCAACCTGGGTCAATGGGACAAATACTCTAAATGTTTCAATTTTTCCAACAATTGGGGTCCTAACTTATAATTTTATAACTAGCAACTCTAAATTTAAAGAAGATAGCGTGACCATTTCAAAAAAAAAAAAAAGATAGTGCGATACACATAACATCAATTGCAATTAAAAAAAGAGCAAATTTGGGAAGTATTTGACTAAACTTAATTTAGTTTTTTTAATTAATTTTTTGGATTTAGTTTACTAACACTGAAATTGAAAGGAAGGGCCAATTTAACATTAACATAAATAAAAGTGAAAAACATTATTATTTAATTTTTAAAAGAGAAGACAAAATGTGAATTAGGTCCTAGTTGCAGTCAGACCTAAGAATAATTTACTCTTAATATAAGTTAGTCAATCACTAATCGTTGCAGTTTCTATTGAATGGTGACCTTAACTCAATTACACTACGGCCATGTTTGGTTCATGGAATAGAATAGCATGGAATAAAATAAGTATTCCATTAGGAATGGAATAGCCATTCTTTAGTTTTTGAGAGGAGTGTTTATTCCACAAAATCATGAAATAGCAATTCTTTGGAATATCTATTCCATGAACCAAAGTAAAAAATTGTCATTCTATACGGAATAGTTATTCCATTCCGCACCTATTCCATGAACCAAACATATATGGCCTACATGTTAGTAGAAAATCCATAATTCTCAATTTTGGGATGTATTTGATCATTTTGCACTAAATAAACTTAAGATTTCAAGAAAACTTTATTTTTTGTCACTGTAACAATAATATTAATAATAATGCAGCTCGAAGAACGCTTCATTGATTATAGGTACATGCATGGAAGGAAAGGACAGATAATTCAAACTAAAAATAAATAAAATTGATACGAAAGCCTTATGTTAATGTAATTAAATGCAACGATTAATACATAATAATTCAGACAAACTGCTGCAACGTACGTAACGTACTAAATTAATCTACAGACTGCTATATATATAAATATGTATGAAAAACTATGATCAATAGTTGATTTAATACTTGAATAAGATCTTTTAAGAATCTAATGGCCAAGATTCTGCAGGGAGTCTGTCATCTGAAAGCCGGCCCTGTTGAGACTAACTGAAGTGGACATCTCATGAGCAGTAATGTCTGAATTTGTCGCAGCTGCAGCTGCTGTGACCCCCAAAACGTTGCAATCCATACCAAAAGACAAGGGACTTTGAAATGGGTCTTGATGATGATCATTAATTTTATCGAGCACCCAGTTGAAGTTAGCATCTGGTAGTTGAAAATTTGAAAAGTTTGCTTCTGTTTTGCACTGTTTGATAATAGTAGAATGTTCCTTCAAAGTGCTATCTTGATGCGAGAGGAGAGACTTGAAGAGCATCGATGGTGACGGGCTGTTTATGTGATGAGATTGTGAAACTAGTGGGCTGACCAGTAAACTTTTTAGGTCATGTTCTTGAAATGGGTTAAATGGGTTTTGCAGTCCATGATCAGATTGACATTCCATTAATGTGGATGGAGCTTCAAGCAGTGAAGGCAAAGAATTAGAGTTGGCCTCCCAGAGAAAGCCTTGACCTTGCCAAAATGCATTTTTCTTTTCTACAGTTTTGTTGAATATTCTGCAAATCACCCATTCCTCCTGCAAACCAACCACTAATTATAAATGCCAGCTAGGGTTTTGACATCAAAAAGATGCATTGTTAAATCAAACATATCACATCAAAAACTACCCATAAGGTTAATCTATAGTGAAAATTGTCTACTCGGCGTGCATACCCGTTACTGTTTTGTAACATATGGTCAACCCAGAAATGGACAAAACACATACAGAAGAACCCTAGCTTGATGGGTTCCTACCAGAGACCGTGTGGAAAGAAGTTACCTTACACGTGTGGCGGTAGGAGAAATCGCCATCCAGACGGTACTCATGCATGACCCACTTCGTCTTCTCACCTCTCGGAGCTCTGCCTCTGTAAAAAACAAGAGTCTTTTTCATTCCGAGCAAAGCGCCGTTCGAAGCACTGTAAACTTCCCTATCTTTGCCGGTAGCTTTCCAGTAGCCAGCTCCGGTGGCTCTGTTCGTTCTTAGTCCTGTTGGGTACTTCCTGTCTCTCAAGCTGAAGAAGTACCACTCTCTTTCTCCCATCTTTGCCACATCTGATTTAACAACAAATGCAAAATGCCACCCGAAAATATTAATTATTACCACTTTGAAATGCCCACATTTATTGGTGTATTGGTTTTGTGTCAGAAGTTAAAATGAAGCTCATGGATAAATTTTGTATCCATAAATGTATGGATGGGGAATAGGTTAAAAGGGTATGTGTGTTTCATACTCAACTTCATGATAGCGACTTCATACATAACTTTAAATACATTTCCAAGAAAAAGATGCTATACTTCGGATATAAATGTCTGGATTATGTAAAAAAAAATTGAACTTTTGGTTGAATAAAAACAAAAGCCATGGAAAAAGCAGCTGGGATCAAAATTAGTAAGAGCTTAAATGAGCATTCTATGTGTGTCGGTAGTTCATTACTCAACTGGAGATCTTGCAGTAGGGTTGCAAGTATTCTTCGTTAGATTTAGATGAAGAAAATGCATCAATTCTCAAAGATTTGACTGAAGTAGTTTTGTGAGTTTCTTGTATGTTTTGCATGAAAGGAGTTGTTTAAAGGATTAAAACACTACTATAAGCTTAAAATAATGTAAATTAATAGAACCTTTACAATCAAAATATTAATAGCCACAAGAAAAATGTAATATGGTAAGAATCGCAGAAGCACAAGTAATAAGCAAAGTTGATGATAGAAAAAAGACCTGGAAGCTCCCAGGGCTCACATCTGTTAAGATCAACCTCAGCGATATCGACACCGCAAAAGGTGCCGTTAAAGACCTTAGAAGCTAAATAAAAGGTGATGAGCTCTTCATCTGTGGGATGAAATCGGAAGCCCGGAGGCAACCCTTGATCTTCTCCCATCAGCTCACACAGAATCTCTTCTACGGCCAACATTAGTACTGTAGAGTTGGATATTGCTCTCAAACAAAAGAGAAGTAGTAATTTGGAGGAGAAATGAATGACGTCAAATAATTTATAGATAATTTTTAGCACTGAAATCGAAGGCCAACCCAATTAGCTATGAAAAATCTGAGGGATAGATTTGGGTTCGCACAGATTTACTAGATACAGACACATAGTATGTGGGCCTCCAATACTACTATTTTTTATTTTTTTATTGAGAAAATAACAAAACTATACAAAATGAGAGAAAAAATAACAACAATGCTAAATTTGCTGAAATATTACATGAGCACCTCAAAAAATTGAAACTTTACATTTAATACCTTCCCAATGAGAATGCAACACATGTCACACACAAAACAAACAAAAAAAGGTCAAAAACGCGTCAGAATAGGTCAAAAACGCGTCAGAAACGCGTCTGACATGCATCTGACACGCGCATCAGATGAGTGCGTCAGTCACGCGTCATTTTGTCGAACTATTCAAACATGTATCGTTTATGTATCTGTTATGTATCATATATGTATCAAGGACATATCTGATTATTATTTTTTCATATTTCTAAAATAAAAATAAATAAATAAATATATTATTAATATGTATTATTTATGTGTCTCTAAGGTGTATGTATAATATATTTTAAATTAAAAGATATATGTATCACGTGCTTTAATTAAAATTCACGCATCAAATAATATCAATAACATTTTGATATGTTACTATTCACAATAAATTGAAGCATACAAATAATAAGTTGTGATTTTTTTTAGCTCAACTTTTATCAAACTAAACATCCTCACTTGAATTACAAACACTTATCCACGATGTATCATAGATTTATCGATAATTTATCAGAGATATATCGATAATACTACATCTCAAAATACACACATAATACATATATTAAAATAAAAAATATACGTCGAAACTATTTCTGATATGTACAAAAAAGTGTCAAATATGTATAGTATTTGTATTTGAGTTATATATTTAACGCATTGAATATATAACTTACGAGTAGTTAAAATTTATCTATAATATATATTAAAATAAAAAATATGTCACATGCTCTGTAAATTGTATAAAGTATTTATCAATGATACGTATTAAAGATATATTTATCATGTTTTAATTGTATATGAAAGATGTATCTAAAAATACATCTAAACGACATATATATTTAAATATTCTTTGAACTGTTTCTGATATGTATTGATGATGTATTCGAGATGTATCGAAAATTTATATGAGATGTACCGAAAATGTATCTCGAAGGCATTGAGGTACCACCATTAACGAAAAAACGCATACCAAAGATATATTTATCATGTATAAATTATATATTACCAATTTGTCTAATAAATACATTTAAGAAACATGTCAAACACATTTGATGAATCAATATGTATTTCAAAATAAATATAATTGAGATGTTTCTGACATGTATCTGAAATGTATAACATATGTATCTGATATGTATCTCGAAGATAGTCAAATAATATTAATGAAACATATTGAAAAAATATATCTCAAATACATATATGAAACAAATCTAATACATAATCTTATAATTATTTAAAGAAGAAATATAAAAAATGATATACTCACATAAAATTATATAAATAATACATCTCAAATACATAAATAATACATATCAAATATAATTTTAATAATATATTTATTATGGGCAATTCAGACTGGAAATCTCCAAAATTATCCCCCTTTTGTTTGATTACAGCTCTTATAGTTCTCAATTAGCCTCTAATACTGTTAAATTAAGAACTCAAGATGAAGTCGATTCACCGACAAAATTTTGGGCTTTTTACAAAAATACTCAAGATGAAGTCGATTCAACTAAATGTTTACAAAAATACGTTCTAATTTTTTTTATTTATTTTTTGCAAAAAAAAAACGCATTTTGGTAGATTACTAATAGCTTATTAATAAAATGAGGTATTTTATAAAACTAATAATTAAAAAAGAGTATTTTTATAGCAGTTATAAAAAAATTAAAAAGAAAGATGCATAGTGTAATTTTTCTCAAAATTTTACCATAAAAAAATAATCAAAAAAGGTCTTTTAGAAACTACATTTTTGTTGTTGATGGAAATAACTTATCGGAAGTTAATTAACCAACTTTATATTTCGGTGATAAATTAATATCTGATCTCAATTAGTAGAACAAGGTATATATAACATAGAAATGTAGGCAAAAGCATTAAATAAAGAGGGTCCAACACCTGTTAATAACCAATAGCAAATTCTATAATTTATAACAAAATTATGTGTTTGTTACAACAGTATTAACAATATCACCTACTAATTCTGCCATCCATCACCCTCTTTGGCTCATAACGTGCCTATGTTTACACACACACATCACTCCATCAAATTCTTCTATATAAACACCATTTCCGCAACTCTTTTTAATCACTTAATCTTCAATTCTCATTATTAAAACAACACAAAACTAAATTCTTTCAGGTTATTAGCCATGACATGTGTTTATATAGAATAATGAAAAAATGAGGGTTTGATTTAAGGAATGAGGAATCAAAAAGAATAAAATAAATAAATAAATGGAGAATTAAAAAGAACAATAAAAAAATTGATGAAAAGGTTAACATGGCTGGAATAAATAAGAAAATATAAAGAGTAAAAAGAAAAAGAAAAAGAAAAGCAACATATGTTGTTTTATGAAAAAAAATGAACCAAAGATATAATAAGTGGAAGGCTAGGATTAATTATGTATGAGATGTAATAATTTACCGTGTTTAGCTCATAGATGTAAAGAAAAAGTTAGCATTGATGAAAGAATTTAAGAGGCTTAGCATTTTTGTAATAAAAGCCCTTGTTTAGCTCATATGTGTAATTTTCTCTTTTTTATTCTTGCTTCAGACTTGAGAGGATTCAAAATTCCAATTAAGAATTACTTGCACCCCAATATCTGGTGTAAATATAGGGTGCGTGCGTTTATATCAATTTTTTAATACAGCTTTTACTTTTTTTTAATATTTGGTGAACCTTTTTAAAATCTGCTAATAGATTTTTGTTAAACAGCTAAGAGAATTTTTTTTTTATTTTTTTTATAAACAGCTGATAGCTATTTGGATTTTATTAATTATTAAATAAAATTATCTCTATTAAAATATATATTTTTGAAAAAATTATATAAAATCAATTTTAAATGATCCAATTATTTTTAAACTGTATAAAATTATTTTATATAAAATTAACCCTTAATGTAAAGATGGGATGTTAAGTGGATTAAGAATAATTTATTTTAATTTATTTATTATTTCATCATAATTTTATTTTATATAAGCTCAATTTTGCCTATTTGGAGGTAACAGAAAATTTTAAAATATTTATTTGTTGTTTTAATAGAGAGAGGAAAAAAATTAATTAATGTATGAGATCCATTAAAAAATGTTTCTTATAAGTGGACAGTAAATGAATGCACACTCAAACTTATACTTTCATCTCAATAACATATTGGCAGTAAAAAATAAATTGTAATTAGCCTCTTTTTCATTTTTTTTTCTTGTAGAAATTGTGCACTATCCTATGCTTATTCTTTGGCAAAGTCACTACTATATTCCCAACTATTTTGTTCAAGACATTTAAGTGCCTAACTGTGTTTAATTGTTACAAACCAATCCTTAAACTACCTTGATTAATCTCACGATCATGTCTCCACCGGCAACCACTAACGTGACAAACCCATGTTCTAATAACAGCTCCATGCATTTACATTCGCCTTATACGTACTAGTTGTAGTTTCTATTGTCTTTTCTTAGGCAAGTTACATCACTTAAACTTAAATAAAGAAATAATTATTCATGTATGTTATTCGTGAATAAATTAATAAAATATTTTTAATCTTAAAATATTTAATGATAAAAAATAAAAAATAATATTTTAATATTACAAATAAAAATAACGTGAGACAACTCTTCTGTGATATACTTATTCTAAATTAAGATGTTTACAATCCTTCTGTATCTTAAAAGTTCAAACCAAAAAAAATTACTACAAACCCTTTTTTATGTTCCCATAAAGCTTGAATCTTTTATAAGGAAAGGCAAGTGGAAACATCAATGCATCAACATATAACGAAGTAAAAGATTCAATTCAAATCATACCAATATCAAAAGTCCCAATAGAACAAAATCTTTAAAAGATGGCCTCTTCAAAAATCAAACGATTTGATGGATCATAATAGAAAATGATATTCATTGATTGGCTGCTTGTTTGACTTGGTCTCGTTGTTAACGAAATCACCAACATATTTGAAAGTTATATAATTTAATTACACATAATATGAAGGATGGAATTGCATCGTTCTTACCATTTTAAGGACCAACAGGCTATATGTAACTTTTAACTTCATAGGTTAAGGTACAAAAATGATCCTAATATTTATTATGTCTGATTTTTTAATATTTTTCGAATCTAAATATAATCCTAACATTACTAAAGTGGAACAAATATACTCTCCGTCTAACGGTAGCGTGTTTGAACGTTAACTCGGCTGATGTGACATACAATTAGTTATTGCCTTAATATTTCCGAGTCTCAAAAGTGACCTAACGGTGGAAGGTATATTTGTTTCAATTTGATAACGTTAGGGTCATTTTTGAGACTCGAAAAATATCAGAGGGTCAGGTGAACCATAGAATAAACATTACGGTCATTTTTATACCTTATTTCTTCATTTTATTATGTGAGAATTGAAAGAGGGCTTAATGTAGCTTTTAACCCTTAAATTTGTATTTACTAACCTATTTGACCTCTTATCTTTTAGTCTAATCTATCTGACATTTTAATTTGTAAATTTCAGTGTAATCCAGTTGGACAAAACGTTTGGTTATAACCCAAAAAAGGCATTTGAACATATGTTTTTAGATGATGTGTTGTATGATTAAGACATATTTTTAACTCAGGAGTTTGTACCTTTTTATCCATCTAACTCCTGCACTTGTACTATTTCATCCATCTGACTCCTCTATTTTTAAGTTTAACTCATTTATTCTCTTATTTTTGGTGATGTGTCAAATTAGGTGGCGGTCTAATTATTGTTTTTTTTACCATTTCAGCACATTTGTGTCTCACTCTCCTTTTCAAAAGTTAAACAAATAAAATTTATAAAATTTAAATGTTACATAAATTAAAGTGAAAGATGAGAGGTCAAATAGATATAAGTTTAGGGAGCAAGAAATGTATTAAGGCATTGGATGAGCGGTAATAAATGGGTATGGTAGAGAAGGGGAGAGAGAGAGAGTGATGCGTGCGTGTGTGAGCATAGTAATTTGTTTAGATAAATTGAAAAAGACGAGGCTGATGAGATCACCTAATTCTCAAATTATTTCGTTAACCATTTACTTTCCTCGAGCGCCTCCCTTCTGCTCTTTCTGTCACCTAATCAAATTCTCTCTCTTTTTTATTTCCTTTTCTCAAATTGTAGTATTAAATACATCATCCCCTACGTACTATCAATATATTTGCACTTTAAATACTTCTAGCTACAAATTATTACATATGCAGTTCAAGCTAAAATCGAAACTTGTCAGCAAAAATTTAGTTTAACCAATTCAAGTTTTGATCATAATTTTTATTTTATTTTCTCATTTAAAACCTATTAACCATAAAAGAAGTTTAATTCAATAAGACCAACAAGTAAATGTAGTCTAATTTAAAATAAATTTAATTGAAAGTCATCAATTCATACATATAATCATACAAAAGACCTAATCTCTTTTCATGAGGCAAGAAAATATTTTATGTGATGAGCTTAAACTGCATATATCATTTTTGACTTAAAATGTGGTTTATTTTAGTTTTTATTGAGATTGTTTACTTGAAAATGCATCATTTTTATAGATAATTTATATGGAAGGCATGCCGGATCAAAAATTGTACTTTTATGTCTAGAACCTCTCAGGGCATGCAAGCCTCGAGAGCTGGGAAGGATTAGTTTCAAAAAGTCTCAGTTGAGATGCTTCTCGACGGGCTAACCCTTAATCGGCGAGCTGAACCTACTTTGCAGTCTGATTCGAGCACGAAATGGACCAGCTCGTCGAGCCAGCTTTGTATTCGAGCCAAATAATCATGGAGAAAGGGGTAGCTCGTTGAGTCTTATGTAGCAAACATAGTAATAATGTTTATCACTCAACAGAGCACTAGAGGAAGCAAATATAATTAATGAAATGAATGGATAAAGTCAATATTTAAAAAAAAAATGGAATTAGAGTGTGGGTGATTATAGTTAATTTTGAAAAGAGTGGAGAGGCTAAGAATAGAGTAGGGGCCGTATTGATGAAATACAGTAGGAAGCAAAGGATTGATAATTGATTAATAAAATGAGTGTCGGCGTTGCACGTGTAGATGAAATGAAAAGGTAGGGTTCTTAGATGTTAGTGAGTGTGCCTAGTAGTAGTAGTAGTATTAGGGCAGACCCCAGAATCCAATACATTAGCCTAAGCTCTACTCCCATATTAGGCTGCAACAACAGACACACGTGAAAACTCTTTCTTCAATTCCATTACGTACTCATCCTTTCACTAATTAATAACCTCTCATCATCTCATATATATTCTCTTTCTTACCGTCCATCCTCACAAATCTTCTCTCATATGCATGCAAATTGCAATCTCATCCCAACTTCATCTATTTGAAATGCTCTACTCATTCACAAGCCATCACTGTAAGTAAGGTGATGGAAATGCACATTCATAGACTGCGGGATCCATTTTGACCCGCATCTTGTTGATTCGCTTAAATTATAATTTTAATTTATTTAACATCTAACTCGCTTACTTCTATCTTTGTTAAAAAAAGACGACAATGTGAAATTATAAATAGTAAAAAAGAATATGTAGCACATACAAAGATGTGGGAAAATTTGGACATGAACTCGAACACGACATTGTGTTATTTTAAGATTTTATTATAAATGAAATTAAATATCCAAAAAGTTAAGTGTTTGATACATTTTTTAAACTGTATATTTTGAATAGGCTCTCCCTTTCTCTCTATCTCTAAGAAAAGCTCTCCCTTCTCTCTAAAAAACTCTCTCATTTTGTTCTTATTGAGGGTGGGAGAAGGTGATTTCCGATCTTAATCGAAAAATCATCTTCTCTCCGCCCAAATTATTATTATCTCTACGACTTTTTCTTTATATTTATGTGTTTTTAGATCTATAAATATTTGTAGATCTAGAATTTTATTAACACTTACTATAGTTTTTGTTGATCTTGATAATGGAAGGTGTTGTGAGATAGAAATTTACTTTCTTAGAACTTTTTTGAAGACAAAGATCGGAAAACATGAAGTTTCAACAGATCTACCTATTGAAGATGTGATTTGAAAAGTTTGAAGTTTGAAGATTAAAGCGGTTTCAAGATCGTAGTCTCAATATTTATGTATTTGGGTAACCTTTTAATGGTTGAAAAAGCCCTATTCGATGACTGTATCAAACAGCTCTCATCATTATTTTACATTAGTTCTTTCAATTTGTTGAGAAACTATTTCATTATGTAATTTTCATTTTATCAATGGAAATTTTAGCCTTTGAAAAAAAAAATATTTTGAATAGGCAAAAGGTACTGATAAGCTATAGTCATAGTTTACAATTTTTAAACTTTTATTGTCATTGTTGTCTCACTTAAACTCCTATAATTATAAAAAATGGTACAAAGAACAATAGTTATTAACTCTATTGAAAAAATTCATTTATTTAAAGTAAAAAAATATAAATAAGCTTTTGTGATCAATGATCAATGATCAGAATATTTAACCTTCTTACTGTCTAAAACGAGTACAACTTAACCCCTTTTTAATAAGATAATTATTTTGATTACTTTAAATTTATTCTTTTATCTAAACCATGTGATATCGTAATTGATAATCTTTTTTATTTTATTTTATTTTAAATTTCATGTTATTATTATTATAGGTATAATTAAATTTATTTTGCAAAAGATGGATAGAATTTCAACAAATTTATCAAATTTTGGTAGATTTACAACTTTTAAAATATTTGGATAGGTTTTCAAAAAAATCAAAAAAGTTTGTTTTTGGTACCATTAAATTTAATAACAAAACATATTTTTTATAGGCAATATATAAATAATAAATAATCTAAATAAAATATTTTCAAATGATTTTAACTTAAAAATTATAAAAGCAATTCAAAATATATTGACTAATTTTTAATTGAAACAAAACACATAATACCGAGTAATTTTTAATTATTTTAACAGGAGTCACATAGAAAGGGACAACTCATTCTCTAATAAACCAAAGTAAGCTGATTATTGTACAGTTCAACCCATCTTTTCCATCAACACCCGTTTCATTTTCTCAATTCTTTTATGATGTAAATTTCATTTTCTCAATTACAGACCTCAAATTTACTAGTAGTATAGTTTATACATTTTCGATTGCTGCCATTTTAGCAGGTAGCTGAAATTTCCCCACTTTAATGACCCGTACATTTAGCATTTAATAATACAGAATTTTGCAAAATAGTTCAAGCTTTCTCTTATTGAATGCAAATATATGGAGGGACCAACATTGTTCATTTTAGCCTTAATTAGGAGTCTATTACTCCCTGGCTCTCTAGCTAGGGACCTTCTTATAATTATATTACATTTATTCATTAAACTATTGGAATGTTTAACTTTGAAAAATAATACTCCTTTCCTCCAATTTGAAAAATCTCATTTAATTTTCCACACATTTTAACTATATGAATATATATTTTAATTCTAATTTTATTTTTATTAATTGCATTAAATTTGATATAGTAACTATATTATAAATTGTATCCAAAATAACGAAAGAGTAAAACAAGATATTAAATTTAAAAAAAATATTAAAAACTCAAATAATATTTTTTTAAATGAGACACATAAAACAAGAGTCTTTTTGAATGACATGGAATCTCTGTAGTTCTAATTATCATCAAAAGTATAAGTTTCATAAATGTGTAATGAAAGTATAAAAAATAAGAGAACATATCCAATTCTCTAATTCAAAAGAATCCACAAGTTGAACTCGTTAAAATCCATGGTTTCCAAACTAGTATAAAAATTTCTCTTTCTAAAAATTTTCTCCATTCTCTCTAAACACAAACCAAAAACCATTGTTTTGAGGAGATGGTTTTGGCCTTTTAACCGGAAAACCACCTCCTCTGCTCCTCTTTTTTTTTATTCCTTAATAATTTTTGGTTAGTTTGTTTTCAATAAATTTTTTATTTGGTGATCTCTTATTTTTTTTGTGATTTGAAAGAATATTTTTTGAAAAAAAAGGTGGTTTTTAGGGAGTGGAAACCACCTTTTAGTTGTTCTAGGCTTCTAGCAAGTTTTTTCAAATAGCTAAAATAATGAGTTGTTCTTTCTCTCAAATAGATTGGATGGATCTTTAATTCAATTATGGAAGAGGACCCTTTGATTGAATCTAAGATCTTCAATTTTAAAAGAGGAAAACATAAATCACCTGTTTTGGTGTGTGTAAGAGATTTGAAGAATTTATTTGAAAAAAAAAGTGGTTTTACTTGAAAACTACTTTTTTTTAACCTATCCGGTTTTCAGGGTTTCGCCCTAACTAATCTGGATCCGACCCGCGTCGCGCACCCGGAATGGAAGGTGAATCTGCCAGTGGAAATTTTCTGCATTAATAAGACTCGAACCTGAGATCTTGGTTAAGCGATATCAAATCGTTTACTACTTGAACCAACCCCCATTGGTTGAAAACTACTTTCTAGTTCTTAATCTATGAGTTTTTCAAATTTCTACTTTTAGAGCTCTAAAAACCTTTTTATCTATCTCTACTTAATCTTATGTGTTGATGTTTACTAATATTTGTTAGATCTATCTTACTGATTTATATGGAAGTTACGGAACCTAAAGAACAAGTGGTTTCACGGCATAAATGGATAGGTTTAATGGACTAAGACCCCGCGTCTGGACGTAGTGCCGAGATTAAGTTGTGCGGAATCTAGGCTTAGTTATTTCCTTTTCGATTAAACTTTTGCTTGTTCTTTATAGTTTCATAGACATTGTTAATAGATTAGAGTTTGAAAGTTCATATGTTTGGTTGTTTAAGATTTTCATCTTGTACTTTAATCTTTCTCATGAATCTATCTTTATTAAAAAAAAGAAAAAAGAACTCATTAAAATACTAAATATTCAGAAAAATTATAAATCATATTATGGGACATATATTTAATGGTGGTGACCATACGTATCAACAATTTACTAATTTATTATGAAATGTGATAAAACTGATTAATGGTGGACTTATGCATCTCAATTTCTAGAAAAACAGATCAAAAACCACTTGCATTAAACTTTGGAGTTTTTCTTAATTTTTTTATGGCGGTTATCAAACCACGGATTATAACAGTCGGTTACTTCTCCAGTTAGAAACTCAATAAATCAATTAAAATGCCATGGTTTTTATTTTGATGAAGAATATAGAGGACTTGGGTACGTATCAGTACTATTTTACTTATTTATTTGATTTTCTGATTAGGGATGATAATGAAGAACCATGCATACAAAAACAGAATGATTTAGCACAATGCTTAACTAGATAAATAATCAACAATAAATTTAATTTAATTCTTTCAAAATTGAAATGAAAACAAAAAAAGAAATAAAAACCTGCAAAATTGGATGATAACGAACAAATTAAACATCAATTGATGTTGACTTGATTGTTTTTATGCTTTCTTCTGTCTACTTCCGAAACACATGATGAAATTTAGTTGAATTTAAAAAAATTAAAAAAATTGGAAAGTACACCTTGTGTGTGGATAGAAACACCACTTGTTTATGTGTGCAAGAGTGAAAATCCCACATTAGTAAGGAATTTTTTTTGGATTTATAAAGGTGGGCTTCACCCTTTGAATTGGGCTCAAGGAGTACCCAATTTTATGAGTGAATTAGAAGTTAAAACTTTCCCAATTTACCAGGCGCGCTATTCGGCCGGTTAGACTTGACTTGGTTCGGTTTAGACACTATTATTGATTTTTGATTTAATTTCTTTTTGCAACACAAAACTATTTGTATTCAGGGTTTTTAATTACTCATAACTCCAAATTTAATGATCACATTTTTTGCTACAAATTGAATTTCTTATTCATTGCAATTTCAATTTTTTATTTCTAAAATTACTATAAATATGGTCATTATTCTTTTCACAAAGACACTTTAAAAATTAAAAACCCACTATACTTTTAGAACAACTTGTGTTATATGCGAACAACATTTGCTGAATTATTTTCGTGATTTCTTGAGCAACAGATAGCAAGTGTGTAATTCGAACATTGAATTACAGTGCAATACTCAATGTAAAACAGTGTGAATGTTTAATCCTAAGAACAACGTGGTTGATAGACTGTCTTGCACTTTTGGACAAAGTCGCAAACCGTATTAAAAGAGTGGCAAAAAAAGCTTAATTGAGATGTTTGATGGGCCCGTTTATAATTGAAGAGTTTATTTTGTGAAGGGGGCGGCCTTTTACATCCATTCCATTGAAAACTATAACTCCAGCTTTGAACTGTCAATTCAATTTGGGACTCAGAAAGTGGACATACCTGGCCCATTGTTAGTCCAATATCTAAACTGTTCGTGGCCACTAAAGTCCATACATTCACTGCTGAGATTTTGAACTAATTGATTAAAAATTAATTTGTTTGGTGAAAATAGTGACGTATTCGAAATAAATTTATACGGTATGTCAAAATAGAAGTTTTACAGTATATTTGTTATAAAATGAAAAAGAAAATTTAGGTGAGTAAAATTATATATGAAAAATATTATTTTATAAAAATAGATAATTGTTTATTTGGATGAACACATATTCATATTTCTTTTAGAGTATGAGTGAGATTAAAAATTAATCAAACAGTTAAAATAATTAATTTTAAAATAAATCCATTTAAGATTTTATTATAATTATTAAATTTTATGAAGCAGTTCGAATAATTTGCATCAACAACTGCACTAAACATGACTTAGTTGCTAAAGCTATTTTTATGGTCTTTTAAAGTACATGTTCGCTTCCTAAATATACGAGACAAAATATAGGAAATGAAAAAAACCTAAGAATTAATACAAAATATATTTATGATTTTCTTAAAGGAGTACATTTATCATAAATTTAAAATAACCAAAATTCAATAATAATATAGAAATTTAATAAAACATGCTAGCAATTGATATACAATACTACAAATTATCAATTGGCCGGAAAATACCAAAATAAAAAAAAATGAAAGTTCAGTAATCAAAATAAAAAAAAAAGTAGTTTAGTGTTTGAAATAAAAAAATTTGAAAGTTCAGTGATCTTCAGGATCAATTACCCGTACTATAATGATACAATACTATTTCAGTGTATATAAATTACACTATTTAGTTTTATTTTTATAAGACGGTTTAAGAATGGCACGACACACTCTCTTTAGCGCAAATTTGTTGTTCTATGTCAGGTTAGCAGGATTGGTGTGATAATTTTTCTGCATTTCTTACTAAAGTGGTTGCTTCCGATTTGATTCAATGAGACGACAACTTTATTCTAAAAAATATATTTAAAGATGTCCTCAAATGGAATTTGTCATTTTCACTTAACTAAATGCATCACATAACAACAACAAATTAAATAACTTGTAGTATCATATTTTTTTTATAAAACTAATTTTCACACATTGTAAAAATTTAAGAACATAAATTGCTCTTGCATAACAAAGTATCTTATAATAATCGTGTATGCAAATTTAAAAAATTCCCGCATGCTATATGATCATATTACTTAGATTCAAAGGCATATATATAAAAGAACCAAACTTAAAGACTCCGTTTACAGAGTTAAGCAAAAAGTCCAAGTTAACTTAAAAGCAACAATTAAATTCAAAATTTAACATATAAATAGGCCACCAATTAAGTGAATCCACACTTCCATCTCCATCTCCATCTCCATCTCAGTTATGGCTTTCTCTTCATACTCTTTGATATTTCTTGTGGCCTTCTCTTTGTCTATCTCTGCATATGCTCGCGATTCGATCATTGGCTATGCTCCAGAAGACTTGACATCCCATGATAGGCTGATTGATCTGTTCGAATTATGGATTTCAAAATTCGGTAGAGTTTATGAAAGTATTGAAGAGAAGTTCGAGAGGTTTGAGATATTCAAAGATAATCTGTTCCACATAGATGAGACTAATAAGAAGGTGACAAACTACTGGCTTGGAATCAATGAGTTTGCTGATCTGAGCCATGAAGAGTTCAAGAACAAGTATTTAGGACTTAAACCTGACCTGTCTAAACCGAGACAATACCCCGAAGAATTTGGTTATAAGGATATAACCAACATTCCAAAGTCAGTGGATTGGCGAAAGAAAGGAGCCGTGACTCATGTGAAGAACCAAGGTTCATGCGGTAGTTGCTGGGCGTTTTCGACAGTGGCAGCAGTAGAGGGTATAAATCAGATTACAACAGGAAATTTGACAGCTTTGTCGGAGCAAGAGCTGATCGATTGCGACACTACTAATAATAATGGTTGCAATGGCGGACTTATGGATTATGCATTTGCCTACATTGTTGCCAATGGAGGTCTTCATAAGGAACAAGATTACCCTTATATCATGGAGGAAGGAACCTGCGATATGATAAAGGTAAAAAAAACTTATATACTGTTGGGATATAATTATCACGACTCGTAAAATTGACGGGCCTATCAAAATCATTTTTTCAGAAAATTTGGTGGCAGTTAAATGAATATATTAACTCATACAGCTAATGAGATTTTGTATTTTTCAGGAAGAGACGGATGTAGTGAGCATCAGTGGGTACCATGATGTGCCACAGAACAGTGAAGAAAGCCTATTGAAGGCACTTGCGAACCAGCCGCTTAGTGTAGCTATTGAGGCTTCTGGCAGAGACTTCCAGTTTTACAGTGGGGTAAGTACACGCATCAAAGTTATAATATGTTGAAGCAGTGATCTTTTTTTGGATCAAAATTACTAATGAAATAAGTTATAATAGGGTGTTTTTGATGGTCATTGTGGAACTGAGCTGGATCATGGAGTGGCAGCCGTTGGATATGGAACAAGCAAGGGCTTGGATTATATCATTGTTAAGAATTCATGGGGACCTAAATGGGGAGAAAAGGGATTTATTAGGATGAAGAGGAAAACTGGCAAGTCTGAAGGAATCTGTGGAATCTACAAAATGGCTTCTTATCCCACTAAAAATAAGTGATTTCATTTGCTTCCCGTTTTATGTCAGCTTTATGTATTTTCAATAAATGTTTTCTATCTAATTTGGAATTACTGATTTTACAATTTACCCTTTGGCTATAACATTCTCAAAATGTAACATATAAAAACATTATCAAGCATTCTATACATGTTGGAAAAATAATTGATCATGTGAAGAATGTTTTGCATCTATTTGCTTGAATCAACAAGCAAAAGACCGTAAAAGTTGGTCAAAATAAAAAAATCATCGATAATTAACATCCTGCTAAGACCGTGAGTTCAATTCCTCATACAAGTAATCTCCATCCCCCATGATCTATATATATCACACCTTCAAAGAATATACAACATTGATCATTTCACCAAATAAAATGTAATTGTAGGTACGATAACACAATATAAAATTATAATATACAACTAATTTACATCTATACAATATGACATAAGACTAGTAAAATGACTTAAGTAGCAATTTATCAAATCAACTCGTAAAAATTAGGCAATTAGTATATAAATTAATTTTATGGACAATTAGTTTCAAAATTGTTGGTTATAGTCAATTAATCTTATTTTTACAATTTATCCTCTCAACTTATAAACTAATTACCTCTTTAATTAGTAATTTACTTCCTCAACTTCTAAGCTAATTTGCAAAAATGAAGTTAATTGATCATAATCACCAACTTTAAAATCGGTTACAAAGTTAATTTATGTGCTAATTATTAATGAACAGAGGGTCAACGCGCCCCCTGAACTTAATAACACAGGGTCATCTAATCCAATTTACATTTTTTTAAGCAACTAACTCCAAAACTCTACATTTTTGGATCAAATAACCCTATAATTTATATTTTTATATCAAAAAAATGGATTTAGGATAAGTGTATTGCAACAATTAGGGAAGTATCTAATTATTTTTTTACATTTCTCACCTCCGATTTGTATTTTACGCGTTTTAAAAATACACTTATGGGGTTATTTGACTAAAAATGAAGAGTTTTGGGGTTACTTCACTACAAAAAAATAAAGTTATGGGGGCAGTTTTATAGGGGCGGTTATATGAACAGCCCCTATGATTTGTCATTTAGAAACTAAATCCTTTCTATAGGGGCGGAAGTCGTAAATGCCCCTATTATTGTATCATCATAGGGGCGGTTGTATAAAACTAAGGGCGGCTTTTAAAATAAAACCGAATTTTAACGAATCAAATTTCTTTGTTGGGTTTATCCCAAATTTGTCCCATATTTGAAACATATTTACCCATTTGTGCCCCGGAAATTTGTAATTCCGGGTTTGTGCCTCTTTTATGGGCCGTCCGCAGAAAAGATATGCGGACGGCCCATTTTTGCATGCCGTCCGCATATATTTTCTGCGGACGGCTCTTTTGCTCCACGTCTGCTCCTACGTGGAGCAAAAGTGGCGATGACAGTGCCGTCCGCGGAATACTTCCGCGGACGACATTGTCATCTTCAGGGAATTTATTCCCTGTATCGAGACAGGGAATAAATTCCCTGACCGAGGCAGGTCAATTGTTGACCTGCCTCGGTCTGTGTTACCGTCCGCATAACATTTATGCGGACGGTAACACTATAAATATGAGGGCTGAGCCTCATTTTTTCCAACAGCCGAATAGTTGGAAAAAAAAGAGGCTCAGCTAGGGGTGAGCATCGGTCGGTTCGGTTCGGTGGGAAAATTTTCGGTTTTTTCGGTTTTCGGTTTGGAAATTTCCCAAACCGAACCGAACCGAACTTTTAGTTTGGAAGTTAAAAAACCGAACCGAATTAAACCGAAATATTTCGGTTCGGTTCGGTTTGGTTAAAACCGAATTTAATTATTTTTTTAATTTTTTTAATTTTTTTATTAAAATTTATTCAAATATTAAATAATTAGAGTCTAATATACTTTCATATATATTTAAATAACAATTATTAATTCATATATCAATAATAATAAAGATATAAATACAAAAAACATATAAATATAAGTATATATGTATATTATTTTTAAAAAAGTTATATATTTTATATTAAACTTCGGTTCATTCGGTTTTTTCGGTTTTTCGGTTTTCAAAACACCCAAACCGAACCGAACACCGAACTCCGAACTTTAACTAAAGTAGGAACCGAACCAAACCGTTCTCACCGAAAAACCGAACCAAACAACAAAGTTCGGTTCGGTTCGGTTCGGTTTTTCGGTCTGGTTCGGTTCTTGCTCAGCCCTAGGCTCAGCCTCTCATCCCCCTCTCCCCCTATTCTGAAAAAGAGTATAATTTTTTTTATTTTCTTCTACAATTTCAATATATTACGACGTTATCAGATTTTCAACGACTGCATATTGGAGTATTATTTTATATTATATACAGCAGCGTGGACTACAAGAGGTAAGTTAATTTTATAATTTATTTATTATAAATAAAGTTAATATTATTTAATAGAGTTTAAATTCTAGGATTTAAAATATTATTTATTTGTTAGACATTAATTTAATATCGTTAAAATTTAGAATTTAATTTATAAAAAAAAATCAAAAAAATTAAATGTCAAATATGATAATTAGAATTATTACAATACAAAAAAAATTTGCATGACAATTGAAATATTAAAATGTTATAATTAAATATTATAATTTTTTTTAGATGAATTAAATGTTATAATTTAAATGTTAAAAATTGTGAATTTATTTATTTTTTAAAATGTAGTGATGACGACCGTGATAATGCCGTCGTTATTAATTTATTGGGGTGGCACAATAATGAACACTCCGGGTGGAGTAGATTATCATTTAGGTTGTAGAAGAACAGCTGAACTGAGTTTGCGAATGAGCTTTTTAGAGTTAGAGAACATAGTTAGAAGGACAATTGGTTTAGGTGATGATACTGTGATTACGAAGATTTACTTACGCGTACCTCAGTATGATGCAAATCACATTGTCAGTTATTATGCCTATCTTATGACAACCGATGAGAACGTGTACAACATGCTTCGTAATGCTGCGAGGACCCCGAACATGCGGGAAATAGAGTTGTACGTAGAATACAACACGCCAGTAGAAATTACTGCAGCAATTAGTGGTCTGAACTTAGTGGAGTCCGATCCTTGTGATGACAGTGATGACATTGACGATGATGAACGCAACTTCTATCAGGCTGGCCCTGGGGACGACGAGGATGACGATGATAGTGGAGGTGAGAATATAGAGGAAGCTGAGGGGGTTGAGGGTACGGCTGATGCAGTTTGCAACGATGGTGAAGGTACTGAATATCATTCCCAATTTCCCTACGACTACACCCACGTCAACGTCAATGAAATGCGGGTGAATATGAATCTGTTTTCTGGACCATGTTTGATTTGGGAAGAAGGGAAAGAGTTTGCGAAGGGGATGCTTTTTAATTCAAGATTGGCAGTTCAGAATTGCGCAACTAGGTATCACATGCTGGCGAATAGGGAATACAAGAGTTGTCGAACAACTCTCAAAACGATAGTGTTGGTGTGTAAAAATAGCGATATCTGCAACTGGCGGTTGCGGGCGACATGCTTAAAGAAAAGAGGAGCCGGCGATTGGACGTTAACAAAATATAACGGTCCTCACACATGTAATCCCCAATTTGCCTCGCAAGACCACCGAAATTACAGATCTGCAATGATTGCTGAGCATATTCGGTTACAATTGGTAGCGCAGCGAAGTATAAGGGTGAAAACGCTTCAAGCGGGGATTTTTGAAAGGTTAGGAGTACGGCCTCGATATAATAAAACTTGGTACGCAAAGGAAAAGGCCATTGCAAAAATGTTTGGAGAATGGGACGACTCTTTCAAAAAAATTTGTTATTTCATGGAAAACGTGTCCATCACTAATCCAGGAACATATTGGCATGCTGAAGGTACAAATAGTGAATTTTGATCGTTTAATTTTGTTTTAAGCATATAAGATCACAATTACTAACTTTAAAAGAGTGGGTTATTTTCAGGTGACCCTGTCGTGCGAGACGGTGAAGTTGATCCTACAGTCAGAATGTTCAAACGGATGTTTTGGACTTACGAGCCCATGGTCGAGGGCCTCCGCTATTGCAAACCCGTTCTCTTTATTGATGGGACATTTTTATATGGAAAATATAAAATGGTTCTGTTAACAGCGCAAGTGATAGATGGAAACAATTTCATCATGCCTGTAGCGTTCGCGCTAGTGGAAAAAGAAAGCGCTGAAAGCTGGTCGTACTTCTTGACGAATGTCCGGACGCATGTGTTACGTGAGCGGAGGATGTGTATAATATCTGACCGCCATCCTGGCATTATGTCTACAATGCGAAGACCAGAATGGGCTGATTCTGACTACACTCACAAATATTGCATCCGACATTTGATTAGCAATTTTCATACAGCTATTGGCAGTCAATATTTGAAAGTGTTAGCTGAAAGGGCCGGTAAGTTATTTGATTATTCATAATTTGTTAGCGACACAAAAATAGACTTACTTTCAGTGTTTAATATATTAAAATAAATGGTTTAGGGCGGACGTACCAGAGGAAGAAGTTCGATAAGATTATGACACGTATAGAAAGGGAATCAACTGCAGCGTATAACTATTTGGACGGACTTTCTAAAAAAGCATGGTCCATGAGCGGCGATAAAAAGGGGTTGCGGCATGGAGCGATGACAACGAACTATGCCGAGTCGGTAAATGCGATGTTTAAGAACCTCCGAGGGCTTCCCGTCACGGCTATGTTGGAGGCAATTTTTTTGAAGCTGAATGACACTTTCTTTAAGCATTGTGAGACCTACCAAAAAGCCATCGCGAATGGGTACCATATAACTGCAGTATGTGGTGACACCCTACAGTATAGGGGAACAAAGTCTCAAACTCATATTGCCACTGTCTACAATTTAGGTGAAAAAGTATACATGGTGGAGACTAAGCGCGACAGTTTAACACGAAAGGGGGGCAACACACATACAGTTGAGCTACTTAATAAGAGATGTACATGCGGTAAATTTCAACAAACAAGGATACCATGCTCTCATGCAATAGCTGCTTGTGTCCAACACGGGGAGGACCATCGTCTTTACATGGCCAAATACTACAAAACTGATTATGCGATGCGAGCTTGGAGCACTGTATGTTTTAGGCCATTGCAGGATCGGTCTTATTGGATCACGTCAAGTCACGTCCCGTTTATTCCAAATCCAGAGTGGAAGAGACCGAGAGGAAGGCCTGTCGAAGGAAGAAGGAGAAATGAGATGGATCAAACATTTCGACCGGGAAAAAATCCCCGCTTTTGCCGAAAATGCGGGCTTCAAGGGCATAATGCTAGGACTTGTAGTACTAGACCTGTGGCGTAAATTTATGACTTGTATTGGTTGAACCTTATCATTTGTAACTTCAAATTGTTGTATTGATGTTTAATGAATGTGTTTGTTGTTTGATAGGAGTATTTTTACTCCTATCTTTAGCGTCGTTTCCGCATGCTTTATTAACGTTTTATCACGGTTTTATGGTATTTCGTATGCCTTATTACGTGTTTTAGTATTTCAGGTACTTAGGAGCATTGCGGAAGCATTTTGGTGCAAAAGTTGGAAAAGACGACAAAAGCGATGCGGAAGCTCATTTGCAAATCTGAAAAGCTGACCCCGGGGCACTAATTGACCAATTTGGACTAGCTAGAAGCCTCAAATGAACTCGTGATCTTCATGAAAGTTAAAGTAGACGTCCTGAGCTTTCCAACGGTTCAAGAATCGACTTAATCGGACAGTTCTACACCGAGTTACGAAGGTTTGAAGATCGAGATTTGGAGTAGAAAATGGCAGCTCGAATTGGGCTTCTCATTTAGCCCAAGGAGCTCTATTCAAGCTTGGGCTTGCTGGAATGGGGAAATCTTAATTCAAGATGCATTAAGGCTTTATTAATTTGTTATTTTGGACCCAACACATGTGTAATTGAATGTTTGTCTTTTTCCTTCTTTTGTAAGTACTATATATATGGGGCCTTATCTTTATTTTAGGTATAGAAGATTTTGCTAGACATTATTCTATTTTGTACTTTTGAATCTTCTCCTAATTTTAGAAATCCCCAAGTGTAGTCCTTACCTTCTTCAATAGAATTTCCAGATTTTCATATTTTCCTCCATTGTTGAATACTTAAGCTTTTTCTATTGAAGATTTATTCTCATTTTATTATTGAAGTATTATCTTATTGAATGTTATTGGTTTGGGTTTCTACAAAGGTAACTAGATCTATCTCTCAATGATTTATTATTCTATTTGCTTGATGTTTGTTGTTTTAGCCATGGTTGGCTAAACCCCATGTTTGGGGGTTAATTTGAATCTTAGTTGTGTATGATTGGGTTAGGGTTTTGGGGTTGTGTTGATTGTTCTAATTAAGGAACCTAAAGCTTGCTTAGATTAGCTACCTAAGTATTGTTCTTAAATTAATTCTCACCTTGAGAGAGGGTTTATTAGTTGGATTTGATTAATTAGAGACTTAATTAGTAACACCATGAGAGTGGGTTAGTAATTAGGTGGCCTATGAGTTGTGATTTATTTGTTAATTGCCTCTATTTGCGTTTGGTGCTACGAGAGTAGGTTAAGCTCGATTAGTTGCGGTTTTGTAGCTCCTTGAGGCTCGAGAGAGCGGGAGTTGCGGTCTAAAACACTCGGTCCTCGTTTAGAACCCTAAACCCGATACCCTTGATTGCATGACCTAGGAGGATTATTAGCTCCCAAACCTCTTTATCACTTGAATTTCGTTAATTATTATAGTGTTTACTCGTTTCTTTAAATTAGTAATTTGTTAATTCCTAGATAGCATAAGTTTTTAGTAGTTGGTTGATTGGTTCATTAAGAAAAACACTTATTCTCTTGCTAAACGAATTGAATCGCAACTAAGTTCATTCTCATCGATAATCACTCTTGAATTCACTCCTTGTGGGATCGATAACTCGGACTTAGGTCCACTCTATTACAAGTTGGGTTTATTCTCAACATTGTTTAATGCATTTGTTCGCTGTACCATGTTATAACGAAATTTGTACGACATTTTCCATATACCATGTTATAATATATGTATTGAATTACAAATGCAGTTATGGCAGCTCCACAGGATTACATGAGGCCTGGACCTGGTCATGGGGGTCTTCTATACTTACAGCATGATCATAGATCTCAGGATGTCTGGGATGATACGGTATTATAACATGTTTTAATAAAAATCTTTTGTAAATATTATGTCAAATGTTTTAATAACGAAATTGTACTTATGTTTTTTTAAATATTTTGACAGGGCCATACCGGTGGGTTGGTTTCACGTAGTACTGGCAGTCATAGCTTGAGACCATTCGATCAGTTGCCTGGTCCCATGCAGTTCCTTATTGACCGTACAGGACTCGCAGGAGTTCTTCGGATGCGCCGATACAGCGTCGACTTACAGCTGATGACCGCTCTTGTCGAGAGGTGGAGACCAGAGACCCACACTTTTCATATGCCGGGTGGAGAGTGTACGATTACGCTACAGGACGTAGCAATCCAGAGTGGTTTGCCTATTGAGGGCCGGGTGGTGACCGGTGGTCCTGTTGGTCACTGGGGTACACTATTTTACAGACTTTTGGGATTTCAGCTCGATGATGAAACTAGGAGGAAGGACTCTACATACATATCCTCTCAGTGGCTATCTGAATTATTTGGTGGGTTCGAAAATCTTCCCCCTAATGCCACTGAGGAGGTTGTACAGCAGTTTACACGAGGTTACTTGTTGCTGGCCATCACAGGATTATGCTTTAGTGATACTTCCACAGGAAAGACCCCTTTGAGGATCCTGCCGCTTCTAGAGGATCTCGAGGACGTTGCCGGGTATAGTTGGGGTTCAGCCACACTTGCCTTTCTTTACCATGAGTTATGCACGTGTTCTTTGCGTAGTCAGAAGCGCAAGAGTATAGCAGGTGCCACTTGGATCCTCCAGTTGTGGGCCTTAGATAGGCTTAGAGTTGTCACAGGAAGACTTACTGTTCCCGATATTTCGCATCATCTCCCATTGGGAGACAGGTATTTCTCATTTGTTAATTGTTTGTCTAGAAATTTGTATTTGTTTGTCTATAATTTAATATGTTAAAACAACCAATGCACAGGTGGGGGGGTCGGCGAGACGTGAGGCGGGTCCCGAGACACTCTCTAGATGACATTCGCATGCGCTTTGACCGCAGCCGCTATGAAGATGTAAGAATTTGTAATAATTTCATGTATTAATTATTACTATTACTATAACGTTTAACATTTTATTCGTGCAGATCATTTGGGAGCCCTACACGGATGAGATATTGAGTCTCCTCCCCGCGTACTGTTTGGAGGGCCGACGTATTTGGCGGTCTGTTGTTCCGCTCATTTATTATCATATCGTGGAGTGGCACCACCCTGATAGAGTTCTGCAGCAGTTTGGTCTACAACAACCTATTCCACTTCAGCCTAGACAAGACCATGTCCTTCATAGTTATACGATGAGGGGCAGTGACAATTGGCGGCAGACACATGCTTTCTACATTGATCTTTGGGATCACAGGTTGGATCATGTCGTCGACGGACCCCCTTTTCAAGGACCCCCTCCATACCATTCCGAGTATATGGAGTGGTTTCGGCGTGTCACGCGAAGATGGATCACACCTCAGGGTGCAAGAGAGATAGCACAGGTACTTAATTATGATATATAGTTTATATATTTGTTTATGGTTTATCGATTTCTGGTTTTTTACGATATATCTCACTTTTCCATGTATGTTTTTTCAGGCTGATGCGATGGAGACTATGCATATGGAGGCTGACATTTCTTCACGGTTTCGGTCCATCACACGGAGTTCGCAGTTGGCATCACAGGAGGAGCGGCGTGACGTCACAATCCCACCGACACATCCTTCCATTGAGCCGTTTCGGCTACCGGCCGTTCCTCAGCCAACGATAGATCCACAGACAATCCGATCTCGTCGTCGACCACGGCAGCCGCCTCCACCAGCGCCACGGCCCCTTGCAGATGACCCTATGCCCGAGCCAGTGTTTTTTCACCCCTTCAGAGGACCAGATTACTACCACTTCATGCCACCACCACCCAGCTTCACTCAGGCATCCTCGCATTATGATCAAGGAGGACCGTCTTCACAGTTTCAGCATTCATCAGCATCCCCTTTTCAGCACGCATCTACACAGTATGGCCATTCTGGTTCAGCACCTTAGTTATACCAGGCATCTACACCTTTTGAGCAGCCAGCATCAGCTTCGCATTTGTACGAGTCCTCTTCGCAGTATCAGCAGCCGTCATCAGCTTCACAGCCTGGGATGTGTTCTTCGCTTCCACCTGCAGAGTATTCTCATTTTCCATTCCAGCAGACTGATCAGGCAACACCGGGGTTCTCTTCTTTGGATCTTTTCCAGAGCCCACATCGGATGACTCCCACCTTTACTGACTGGTCAGCGGGCGGATTCTCCCTAGATGACATCCAACATACAGAGTTTCCGCAGCAGGGTTTCGTCCAGTCCACCCCGGATTTTACTGGTACCGTCGAGGGATCTGCAGAGGACGATAGTGACGACGACGATGAGGGCGACCAGGAGGAGGAGGACGGTGGTGGCGAGGGGAGGCGTTTTCAGACACAGAGCACAGGCCGAAGAAATAGACGTCAAGTTCTAGGTTTACGTGAAAACCTACCTGTAAATCGTAGATATGATTGATGTTTTTTAATGAATAGACTTATTTGTATCTTTAACGGAGAATAATGTATGCTTTAATTTTATTTCACATCATTTATGTTTTAATTTAAATTTTTTTTCGATTTTAAAATTTAAAAATATTATATTAATAATAGATATTTTATTATTATTTATTATTTATAACTTTCATATTAATAAGTCATATTTTAATTAAAATTAAAAAAATTATATTAAATTAATTGGGAAATTTTAAAAATTGTAATTTTAAAACTTTAAGAAATTCTCCCAATCATTGTGTAAATGATTGGGAGAATTTCTCCCTAATGATTGGGAGATTATTAATCTCCCAATCATATATTTTGGGGTGGTCCGCATAAAATAAATGCGGACCACCCCAAAATAATCCACGTCTGCTCCACGTAGGAGCAGACGTGGAGCAAAAGAGCCGTCCGCAGAAAAGATATGCGGACGACATGCAAAAATGGGCCGTCCGCATATCTTTTCTGCGGACGGCCCATAAAAGAGGCACAAACCCGGAATTACAAATTTCCGGGGCACAAATAGGTAAATATGTTTCAAATATGGGACAAATTTGGGATAAACCCTTCTTTGTTAGTATTTCTTCTTCTCTCCGCCTCTCAGTTTCATCCTCTCAAACACGATGATGAGCTAATTCGCTGCTCTCCAATGGCGAATCTGATAGACATATATTACTTCTCTCGATTTCAATAGCAGCGAATCTCATTTGTTCACTTCTCAGCTTTAGCATCTGCTCATTTAGGTATATGATTTTACTTAATTTTTCACGAGTTTATCTTCTTCTTTCAAATTAATTTTTAGGGTTTATGTTTCAGTTTGTTCTCAATAGATCGCTACTTTTTATTATTGGAAGCGGATTTTCCATTCAACCGTAGATTGTTGCTCTCACATGTATTTAATTGTCTTTGTTGCTTTATATACAATTTTAGGTTTTATCATTTTATTTTATTTGTTGCTTTGTGTACATAAGCTCTTTATTTTATTGATTTTGTAATGCTTCTGTTTTTTTTCTTTCAGATTCCATTGCAACCACAAACTAAACATATATGTAGAAGTTTTTTTGTGCATTTTGCAATATTTGCTTGTCTAACTAGAAAAAAGTTGTAGTCAGGTTTCTTGCTGAACATTACAGATAGCTTTTGTTTGTAGTCAGGTAACTCTTGTGCTATGGTTGGAGAATCTTTCATTGGAAACGAATTTAGTTCTAGGAGTCTTTGGTGGGTTACTTACGGAGCTATTTCTGGTCTATTTTTCTTTCTGCTGCAGTTTCTAGCAACTGCTGCTTGCTGCAATCCCTGTTTCTATTCCGCTTCTTCAGTTGTTGCTATTTCTACAGACTGCTATTTTTGGTATGTTGTCTTGTCGCTGAATTAAGTGGTCTAATAAATTTCAGATGCTTTCGTAATGTGTATTCCAATTTCAATTCTATCATTTAATTATATTGACATTGTTTGTTCGTTCTCGCTTACATCAGTCCATGAAGATATGATCCATATAATGTTAAAATAGTAAAAAAATCCTCAAACTCAAATTCAAATGTCAAATAAATGGGTAGCTAACCTCTCTATCTCCACTGCAACCATTAGGTCCAATATGGCGTTGATGTTTTTGTTCAATTTGAATTTGAATATGAAATTTATGGGTCTTTGTTAAGGGATATGCAAAAGCTAAGATTTCTTTGGTCAGTGTTGTGTTAAAGGTTTGATCCTATTTTGGAACTATCATGCAAAATCGAAGATAACTTATTAGAGTGCTTGCACTGGTCAGTAAGGACAATAAAATTGAATGAAAGAATTGAAATTGACAAATTGTGATTATTGAGAAGTATGAGTGTAAGAATTACAAAATGTGATTACTATTTTTATGCAACACCTATTGCAGATTAATTACTATAATCTAATGCACAACTATATGCCTCTACAACTATAGCTTCAGACTTGGTATTGATGTTCTAGGGTTAGATCATTCTTCTCTAATTTATTCTTGTTTCTATGTTATTTTGCTCGAATACATAATTGTTCCTGGTTTTAGATTGTTATTTGTTAATTTTAATCTTAGATGAAATGTCCTTCCATCTCCACAAGGTATTATACAATTCAATTTTTATTCATGTATTGAGTTGCATAATGTGCTTAAATTTGAAGTGCAATAGCCTATCTATTCTCTTGCTAAAATGAAGTTCTAGCGTGTCCTCTTCATCTTTCTTTGTGCAGCAGTAATTTGATGCCTTCTGTTTTAGTCATCTTATCTTTTAAAAGTTTGAAGAATATTGATTGCCCTATTACTTAACAAAGTTCTTGATTTTATCTTATCTTGTCATTGTAGAGGCAAGTGACTTGATAAAGATCTCGTAGCGTATTCTGAAGCATCGGTTCAACAAGAAGTGAGTAATCAAAATGGAAGTTGGGCTAGATCTGTAGTATAACCTTTTTGGTTATCTTGTGTAAATGGTTCATACATGAGAAATACAAGTTAATTTAATATAGTTACTGATATGCAGCTTTTGTTTTGTATGGTTTTCAGGTCTATTAATTAAGATGGTTTTCTGGTCTATTGACTGTGCGTTAGTTGATATTTCATTGGTGTGACGTACTATCTGTTTATTTTAATTAGTGTAGTCATGTGCTTTATGTGCATTTAGAGTTTGTGCTTTAATTTTGTGAATTTGTCCGCGTAAATTGCTTATGTTGGCTAAGATGTGTAGTTTTCTTTTGCAGGACCAAAATATTTTCAGACTCTCCTCTCCTTTTCGTGGTCTGTTTTGGCTCTAGCGTTTTTCTAACGTTCTCCCTGCTTCTAGGTAAGTTCTCTATTCCTCATTCTTTTTATGTTAATTTTTAGCGTGTTTAATGTGTTATGCTTCTAAATAATCTGAATGATTATGCTTATTTTGTAAATCTATAAACTCAGTTAATGACACCAAGAAAATCATCTGAAAACAACAAGATCCCGTAATTATTACATTTGCTTAAGTTCAGCTTGTATTACTTGACTTGACTTGAAATTAACCAAAACCAAGAGGACTAGCTTGATTGTGATTGATTAACTTTGATTGTTTGTGATAGATGGTCAACAAGTAGTGTTATGGTAACAAGGGAGACATGTCTTGGGTCTGGTATGTTGGCATCATGTCTTGGGTCTTGAAACTATTTATATGCCCAGCTGTTTCCTGGAAGTGATTCTTCTTCACGTAAAGCTAATGATCTTAGCTCTATGGTTCATACTTCACACCTAAGCTAAGAATCCTTGTCACCGCGTTTTGATTCAATGGGAATTTTAAATTACTTGATAATTTTAGTATCTAATTGATGAATATATGCAGTTCTGATGGAGATTATCATGATGATGGGAAAGGAGAGAGATGGGCTGAAGTCATCTCTTGGGAGCCTATATAGGGTGCTTTCGTTTATCATAATTTCTTGGTCAGTTTTTTTTTATTTTGAGTCGAATTCTTTCTGGATTTGAATCTTATGATGAAATATCAAAATTATGACTAACTAGCAAAATAGTCAAGCGTTGCTTTGGCATTTTATCATAAATTAAATAATCATTATTAAGTTAAGTAAAATCTTTTAATGAGTGTTCCAACCCAAATTCTTTTATTATTACAAAACGTTAATTTTAGAAATTACTATATTATTTTATTACAATATAATTATGCACTTTAATAAGTTGCATGAGAAACCGTCAATTAAAATTATAATATAGTAAAGAAATATTAATTTGTATTACAAAGTTAATTTAAATTATTAAGTTTACCATAAAATTTGAAATAATTGCAGAGTAAATAGAACCTCAGTAAAAATTAGCTTTGATCCATCTTAGAAGTAATTTGATCCATTATGAGATGTTACATTTTAAAAATCTCATTCATATTTTCAGCAAATTTTACGTTAAAACAGCGATTAATTAAATTATTAATTTAATAAATATAAAATATAAAAGAATTGATTTTTTGATAAAAATATTATTATTTATTTATAATAAAATAAATAATATTTATATAATGATGTTTTTTTTTCATTAGTTTGTAGAATTGTTTTTAACATATTTCTTTCTTTGCCTAATATGAGACAATATGTTAGCTGTAGAAAGATATTTACTTTTAAGTTGAATACCATTTTTTATTCTTTATATATCTATATTTAAAAAAAAATACTTTTTATAAATTGATGTCTTATTAAATTGGTTGAACACGACATCACTTTCTATATACATTTAAATATTCACACTATTCAATTTTTATATAAATTTTTAAACTTTTAAAAACCAGCCGGTGATTAAAAGGAACTTATGAAAAAAAGCTCATGGAAAATTTAATTTAGAAATTATATAAATTTTCTTTTGGTGAAATTTTCATTTATGAAAATAATATTTTTATTATAAAACTTGTGTCTTACTTCTTACTTGTTTATATATATATATATATATATATATATATATATATATATGTATATATATATATATATATGTATATATATATATGTATATATTAATATTTAGTTTCATACTATATGTATTTTGCTATCAAAATACACATAAAGTATGTATATATATAATAAATATTCATCTAAAAATATAACATTAAATATAAATTATTTCATAATTTTTATTTTTATTTAATCTATTTAATTTTTTTCTCTATCTATATATAAAAATGATACAAAAGTTATTGTACAGGAGAAAAGTATTTTAAAAAATTATTTGTATTATACTATAGTACAAAACATATTTGTTTTATAATAGAATGTCATAGCTTAACAAATTAATTTTTTTTGCAAAACAACAATTAATCGTTGAAAATAATTTTTAAAAATTGAAATATAACTCTTTATATTTATAAGGAGCAAATTTGTTAATTATCCATTATATTTGAACTTATTATGCGGTAGTCAAAAAGCAAGTGTATAGAAAGTGATGCAATCTCAATTTCATCCTATGGTTGTCATTTCTGCCGTTTTATACTCCGCTCATTATGTTTTGCTTCATCATTTATGTCGTTTAATTCATCATGTCGTTTTTCTTCTACTTTAATGTATAGTATAATCTGTGAATATTGATGCATCATTGTTTAATTATTGTTGTGTTTCATCTTTAAAGTATGTTAAACTGTTGCTAGACTCTCAATTTTTCTTTCAGACTGAAATGATTTTTTGGGCAGACCAAAGAGGAATGTGAGTACCTGATTAATCCTGCCAAGCCTGATGTGCAAAGTCTACTGTTGTTGATAATGAAACTGAAAAAGTCTAATGTGCAAAAGTCTGTCCAGATTGTTGGAACAACTTCATTTTGTTGGAATCTTAGTTACTACCTTTGAATTTCTCCATGAATTCTTTTTTTGAACGTTTTATATATCTAAAAAATGCAATTTTGATTCTACAAATTAATGTATCTATAATATGGTTTTGCATCATAATATTTCTGCTTAATGGAGGTCTGAATGATCCAGTGTATTCACATAAATAATATATCATGCAGAGGCGGTTTAAACCGCCCTATTTTTTTTTTGAAAATTTTCAACTGTTTTAAAACCGCCCCTACTTTCTTAAAAACTTTCAATTGTAGGGGCGGTTTTATACCGCCCCCCTAACACTCCGCCTCTGAAAAACTTCCCCCGGTTGTTGTTAAAACCGCCCCTATAATGTAGTGGCGTCGTCGTAGAAGGCGGTTTTAGGGCGGATGTGAAAAACACCGGGGACTTGTAACCGCCCCTACACAACAAATAAACCGCCCCTATAGCCCCTTTTTCTTGTAGTGCTTGCTCAAAAAAGTATAAATTGAGTTAGACGACCATGTGTCATAAATTTAGGGGGCGTCTTAACCTTTGTTCAATTGTTAATTGCTTTTAAGTTGGGAAGACAAATTGCTAATTAAGTCCTTATAAATTTGTCCTTTCTAGACCGACCGATAATATATAAACAAGTTAATTAATGATACTTTCAAGGACCATAAACAAAAATTCTATAGATGAATAATGATACTATGACTTCCCTCCCCTGCTTAATAGCTAGCTACTATATACAAGCCACAAACAAAATATATATACATATAGCCTCATATGGATAAAAATCATAAAGTTTGAGGTTTTCAACTGAGCAGTAACATCAGATTAATTTGGGCTGAGAGCAAGACGCGGCATTGAAGTTCTGAAGCGACGTAGCTGATTGTGGTCTTCATCTTCGTTGTCATTCTCATTCTCATTCTCTTCCAATGACCTTCCCATAGTTTCCGGCGTGAAGACATAAGTAACACCCATTCCAGTCAGACAAACAACTCCCAAACTCAACAATGCTATTTGCATGGGTTTGGCTTTTGGATAATTATTTTCATCTTGCTGCTCTGACGCATACAATACCCCGATAGCCCCTAGTAATGCTCCCATCTTACCCGTTGCTCCGGCTATCCCATGACACGTTGATCTAAATCTCGCCGGAAAAAGTTCAGCCGGCATTATAAATGTGGTGGTGTTTGGTCCAAAATTTGCAAAGAAAAGTGTGAGTGCGTATAAGAACAAGAAAGCTACATTAGTGTTCTTGCGCCAGTAATGGTACGGTATCCCGAGAGCAAAATAAACTATACCCATCAACAGAAACCCCATTATTTGTATTCTTCTTCTTCCAATTCGATCAATGAAATATAGAGTGAAGTAATATCCAGGAATTGTGGAGCAAATTGCTAGAATGGCTTGAAAACGAGCGACTTTGACAACTTCTTGATAGACAGTGTCGTCATTTAGTTTTAGAAACTGACTGTATATTTGGGACTGGAAAAGGTTGGTACTATAGAAGGCAATGTCTAAGAGAAACCAGTTAAGGGAACAGGAGAATAGATCACGGCCATGGCGACGGAAGAATTGGTTGGAGAGAAGACGATAAGTTGGTCTATCTTGTGGTGGCAGAGCTTCATCTTCCGCTATTTGAGTCATCGGAACATCTAATACCTTTTCCATATCTTTGGCTGCTTGTACCACATTATTCTCTACTAGAGCTGTGTATCTGTAATACTCAAACCACATCAAATTATTATATATATATATATAAACATTAATTTCTGTATCTACATAGTACTATGGGGGTTATTCGATAAAAAAAGTAGGCCAAATGTTGTAAAAAGGCCAAACATTTCACAAAAGTTTCACAAAAAGTCCCGACCTTTCAATTTTGTCGATTTTGGCCAAAAACTGATTATTTGGTTTCACAAAAGTCCTGACCTTTCAATATTTGGCATGCCACATAGGTGTCACATAGGCAAATTGAAATCAAATTTAGAGTTGGCCACAATTGAAACCAAATAATTTATTTTTGGCCAAAATCGACAAAATTGAAAGGTCAGGACTTTTGAAAATTTTTTATAAAAAGTTTGGCCTTTTTACGACATTTGGCCAAAAAAATTATCAAATCTGTACACTTTGTTTCAAATTGATATCATGCTTTTAGTTTAAATCTATCCGGGACAATTACTTCTATTTTTGTTTCAGATCATTTGAGCCTCATGTCGCAACTAAATTGGTATCATGATCCACAAATTGTACTGTTAATCTCAAACAAAAATAAAAAATAAAGGTCTTAAGGACTTATTCAAATAAAAGAAATATATAGTATTTTTTCAGAGTCATATATTCTTTCCGTTCCAATAGAGTTGTCCATTTTAAAAAATATTTTTGTCCCAAAATACTTGTCCACTTTCAAAAAATAACTAATTTTTACACTTAGTTTTTCAATGTTATCCCTATTTAAAATCCACTAATAAATAAATTAAAAGTAAATTGCAAGTGGGCTCTATATTAAATAGGGGTATGATAAGAAAAGTAAGTAAAATTTCACAAAATCCACAAACAATAATTGCTTTTCTTAAATTGATAAAGGCAAAATGGATAATTCTATTGAAACGGAGGGAGTATATAGTATTGAATTGAATAATATACAAACTACAAAGGTTTGGTAGCATTTTAATTGAGAACCCACATATTAGCTAGAAAGGAATTTGTTTTGTCTAAGGAATGAATTGACTTTATGTTTATTTTATGGGCACCAATTATAAATTTTTATTAGGTCTTCATGATATGCTTTGTTTTTTTTTTTTTATTAATACATGTGAATTGGGTTTCTATTTTTTCTATTATCATCCCTTAACTCATTATCATTAGTTAATTTATTCCATTTAAGAAAACACAGTTGACTAAGTGTACCCAAATAAACATTTTCATTTCTGAGAAGTTTATAATCTGACATCCTCAATGAACTGGGGTAATTTATTTTCATGATATCCAAACTATTATTTTATTCCAATTTGAAAGTTAAATTTTAATTTATTTTATTTTAAATTTTATTTCAACTAAATTTTCCAGTAAAAAATGCATGTGGCAATTGATATGTGGCGTTCGTTTTTTTTTTTAATAAAAACTTATTCAGCTGAATTTTTTAGATCAAATTGTGTAAATGTGACAAATTTTTAAATAAAAATAAGTAAAAGCCGGCATTTTTGGCCGAGTAATTTACTATTGAAATGAAATCAAAATACATTAAGTAAAATAATACAAGTGAAATTTGATTAGCAAAATAAAATAAGACAATATATAATTTGGATATTTTAATTAAGAATCAGTTACCCATGAATCGACTTTATTATACAATGAAGCAAATAATATATAAATTTAAAATATGTTACTTGCTAGCTTCAGAATTATCAAACAATGACACCTTCCTTCCATATTTCCGAATAAAGTTAACAAATAAAATTCCAAGCAAATGTATATCAAACGAGACGTTGTAATCAAAGAAATTTAATGTAAAACAAAAATAATCATAAGAAAATGAAAATATACCTGGCAGTCTCAGGCATCATCATACGCCAATAATAGGTAAGAGCAGCCGGAATTGCACCGAACATCAGTATCAACCTCCATGCAATATCAGCATCTTGCGGCGTATGGTGTTCTGTTAAATTCATGGACGCTCTCCAAAATATCTTACATACCCCCATAGTCACGGCAGAGCTGACCAGAATCCCAAATCCTTGCATGGAAAACACTCCAGCAATAAAAGACCCGCGGGTCCTCTTATTCGCGAACTCCGACATGATCGTCGCCGATAACGGATAGTCGCCTCCGATGCCAAGACCAAGAAAGAATCTAAACAGACCCAAACTAAAAAGAACACAGTTCCTTGTCCTGCATATGGAGAACCCGCATCCTAAAGAGCTTATTACCATCAACATTAGAGCTGTTCCGTAGACGCTGCGCCTACCCATACGGTCACCTAGTCTACCAAAGATGACCTGACCGATGGCCGTGCCCAGAAGGGCTGTGCCGACCATGAAAGTGACGACGGTTGTTGGGATTTTGTATTTGGTGTTTTCCGGGTTGTTCTCGTAGTATATGCGTCCCAGGAGTTTCATAATTGCCGGAAAACAGAAGAGATCATAGGCGTCGGTGAAAAGGCCCATCCCTGCTACTATTATGGCTTTGAAGTGGTAAATTTGGGTTTTTGCTGAGTCAAGAGCTGACAGGACTTTTAACGGCATTTTCCTTTTACTTCTAACTAGTTACTACTGAGTTCTTAAACTTGAAAAGAAATGGATGCGCAGGAGATATTGTTGGCCTTTTTCTAACCAAACTGGACGATCAAATCCAACGGTGCTCAAAACATTAAAGAGATGATAATGATGTGATCACAATTTATCGTGGACTTCCCGACTAATGAGATAATGATGGAGTATAATTATGAGAAGATGCGGATCAATTATTATGGTTTGAGTAATTTTCATGGATTTATTAATTAACGTGTTAATTAATTAATTAGTAATTCATAAATTATCAATCCTCCAAAATAAGTCCGAGCTCAGACGATAATCTAAAATATAAAAATATAAATCAGAAAGAAAGAGTGTCGGAAGAGGTTTTTGTTGTTAACTCCAATACTCACGTCAATTTGAGACAAAAAAAAGTTTTTGAAAAAAGTGCTTTATAATTTTGCCATAAGGTAATTTATATAGAAAGTTTACTATTTATTATATAAAGTACATGTATCAGGCATAGATGGGGCAGAAAACGTGTATCAGGCACGGAGAACATTTCATGTTATGTATAGTTTTGCCTGTATTTTGGTAAATACAGATAGGAACGTCAGATAAAATTGTAAGGTTAAGGTAGAGATCTCTATTTCAGAATCTCTAATCGTTATTTTGGTTGTCATTTGTTTCTTTTTATTGGATTTTTTGAGCTTCTAGACCAGAATGAGCCGGGCTCGTGAACCGGTCTTGTGTGCCGGACTTATGTTTTATTAAATTTACTGATATTTAAGCTGATTACGGTTGTTGTGATATGTTAATAATGATCGTTTTAAATCATGAAACTATTGGACCAGGAAAGTATTTTAGCATGCATATTTAGCAGCTTCTTTCAGGTTTTTTTGGAAAAGGAAGTGGTGTATTTATGTTTTTTAAGGGTGGGGGTATATTTGAAGGAGAGAAACGCTATACCGCACGAAGTGGTTAGCACACGAGCACTAATTTTAAACATAGAACAAATAAAGAAGACTGAGATAAAAATAGGTATTTTAAAAAGAAGTGAAATGTATTATTGTGTGTTGACCTGCATGTATACTTAATTTAATCCATTAGCATTGATTATCACCATTTTCAATTAATTAATGTGTTTCGTGTGATATGCATTTCTCTGTGACAATGGTTATAACAATCAAACGTCAACAGCTTGTATTGGTTCAATCCAAGGAGTTTAAAAAATCACGAGGGAGAGTCAATGGCCTAACGACTTTGTTTGCTGCACATTTAGGTACAGCTAAGTCAATATATGTGGCAACTGCTGGGACTCTAATGGAGGAAGATTTACCAAAATTATTAGACTTATCATATTTTATAAGGCCAATTCTCTTAAAAATCCTCCATATTTAACCTCCAATTCAGTTACATCCTCACCTTATAAATTTTTTAATTTTATCCAAATTTTCACCTTTCGTCTTTCAATTACACTTTCACAGTACTAAATTAATTTCTTTTCACTTGAAAAAAGTTTAAATCAATATTTTATATTTTAACACATATTATAAATAGTTCTCAATGTTAAAATTTCAACAATATATAACCATCTTTCCTAAAAAATATTTCAAAAGTTAATAAATTTTACATCCACTTTTATTCAACCTTACCGTCTTGATTTCGCAAAATTAAATAGGTTAATAAATTTCACATCCACTTTTATTCAACCTTACCTTAACAAAAAATTTAACAAATATTTAACAAAAAATTAAAAATTTTAATAAAAAGTCGGGATGTTCTTTTTTGAAAAACGTCCCAGATCTGGGTTGTTCTTCCTTGAGAAGAACTGATGGAGAAGACCGCCGGTTTGGTGGTCGTCGGTATTTAAAGTTTTTTACAAGATATTTTAATGCGGTTCAAAATCGGAGGATACATAATTTTTTTCAATTAAATTTAAATTAAAAATAATATAAAATTAAATTAAACTAATTTTGCAGAGTAAAGGCAGTGAGATATGGTTCAATTCGAAATTTAAAATTAATTTATATTTTTTAAATTATTTAATGATATTTTTAAATTGATTTATATTAATGTAAAATTTATTAATTTTTGAAATTTTAAAAAAGACGTTTTTTTTAAAAAATAACATTGAGTACTATTTAAAATATTTGTTGAAATATAAAATATTAGTTTGAAGTTTTTCTAGTAAAAAGAGGTCAATTTAGTACTGTGAGGGTGTAATTGAAAGACGAAAAAGTGAAAAGTTTGGTAAAATTAAAAATCTTACAAGGGGAGGATGCAACTGAGTTGGGAGTTAAAGGTGGAGGCTTTTTTAACTGAGTTGTAAACAAATTTGATAAAACTTACAAGTTTGATTCTCATAATTTATTAAAAGTTATATATTAATTATAAAATTAGGCTAGATAGATATTTCAGTTACCTTTAGTCATGTAAAAAGATACCGTTAATTACATCCTTAATATGACATGTTAATATCTTAAATTTGAATAAAAAAAATCTATTTTTTCTTTATATCATGCTATAAGTTAACATTTACGTTTACTTGTTTTATTTATTTTCTTAGAAAATCTTTTTAAAGGGAATTGTATAAATTTTTTTATACGATCGTTACAAAAGTGACTTTTAAATTATTAAAATATAATATAATTTTAATTTTAATATTGATATTGATATTTGAATTAAGTTGAACTAATTTAATTTTCTATCCATGATAAAATATTAATATAATATCGTTTTAAAAATGAAATAAAAAGATAGTTTAATTTAATAATAATATAACTTTCAATAAATTATGAGAATTAAATTTGTAAATTTTACTAAATTTGTTATAATTGAAGTAGCCTATTTAAGGCTGCCACATTAATTGAAGCATGAGTTTCCTGCACCATGGGTGCACAAAAGTATTATTCCTTCCGTTTTTATTTATTTGTCCATTTAGCCAAATAAATTTGTCTATAATTAATTGTCCATTTAGAATTTTAAGATAACATTAGCTATTATCTTTCAAATATACCCCTCTCTAATAAATTACTTTATAACTCAATTTATAAAATATTTATTATATAGTAGTGTTATATTAATATTTATTTCTATAATTTAAGATAAAAAATCAACTTTCTTATTATATACTCCCTCCGTCTCATTCTAATTGACTAAATTTTCTATTTTAGGTGTCCCATTCTATTTGAAAACTTTTATTTATAAAATATTTTTCACACTATATTTCTTCTTGTACTCTCATCAATTAATGCATTTTAAAAGCATTTTTTTAAAAAGTGGTGAAGTTATTTAATGTAATATAAGGATATAAAAGTAAAGTTACTAAAATTTCTTAAACAATATGCAATGGAATTTTTCTCAATTAGAATGGAACAGAAGGAGTACAATTTAAATTAAATGGACAATTAAATAAAAACGGAGGGAGTATTCATTTAATAAATAAATTATATAGTAGTTGGTGGACCTCTTCAAAATGACATTTGTTTGGACTTGAATTAATTAGGGTAAGTAGTCTATTAACAGCTGTTATAATAATTTATTGAGAAATTGAGGGACTATAGGAAGCAACATCCAAGGAAATTGCGCATAGACTTTTAGCATTAAGAAATTCCAAATGTTGTCATTGCGTAATTATATTGGTTGATAGACGGGTAGAAAATTTGGAATCGTACATTTCGACAGTGACTGTTCTTTTTTTTTTATTAAAAGTGGTAATCGACTTTTCCGAGTCTCAATTGTTAGTTTGTTAGTTACCGAGGCGTGGTTCGAACCCACAACCCCTTGATGTACTTAGAGATGCCTTAGCCATCCAAATTAGGCCCACATTAGCGACAGAAACTATTCATATGCAATAAATAAGCAACCTCTTTTTAACAAAATTCCAACGGATTGGGATTTCCTCAAGTTCAAATGAGCTTAAAGGAATCCCAGTCCAGTTTCAACACTATCAAATCATCTTTGTTCTACCATGCCCCTAAAATCGCATTTACTTATTTTCATTGCTAAACTATGTACATGTCCCTGAACCCTATAAAATTAAGAAGAATGAGAAATAGAAGAAATAGAGGAAGAGGCTTTGGAGAAGAAAAAACTCAGAGAAGGAAATTCATATTCATTTCATATTAAGCATAAATTAATCTGTTACATTCTCTAGTATTAAAATATTAAATCAGCCTTGGCTATACGCCAATGGATTTGAAAAACAGAGATGAATATCAACTAAACATAATTCTAAATTAAACGGCAGAGTAGATGAGCTTTTGCTCATCTTTTACACACAACAGTCCCATACAAGGATGCTCATAATTACTGTTTCCAGTCCGAGGACACTGCATCAAGGCTGGCCACATTCAACATAAGAGTTAAAAAAATAAGTTTCAGATATTCAGGATCGGAAATTTTTCATTAAGAGTACAGGGTAAGATGTATTGGATTAAGCATAACATCAAAATAACATAAAAGGGAACGCCTGAGCTAGCAAATTCTGAAGCATGTTTCCTTCTTTCCCAAAGAAAAGTAAATTAAACCTAGCCTTGTGTTCTACAGTACGTGTACGCCTACCTTTGCACCTTCAGGACTCGATGGAACTGAGCTCCTGACTGCAACCTCATGAGGGCAGGGTTCAACTATCTATATGAATAATAGGTACTCTATGTTTCATAACCACCCCTTCAAATATACCGTCGCCACGGAAGTTTGGGGAGAAGAGTCGAGGGTCAACAGGTCCAGGTAATTTAAAGGAAATGGTAAATGGTCCAGGTGGGCAAAGTTGCTGGACCCGCAACTGGAACACACTTGAGGAATCTTTCAAAATTCCTCCTTCAGGTGTTACCTCTCCTCTTACATGAACAGTTCCATTATGTAGAATCTCACATTTCACCTTACCTGCCAAATAACGAGTTTTCTTTAGGATAACTCCACATAGCATTCACACCCATTTCTCTATATATTTATCAATATCAAATATAATAAATGAGTAATTGCTTCACAATAACTTGTAAGAGGACAATATTAACACCCAAATTTAAAGAACTTACATTCATTTCTCCTGAGGCCAGGCAGTGCAACCCGGAAAAGGTAGGCCTCTTCACTTATACCTATGTCAGTTAGACCAATAGGTGGGCCAGTACCACGTTCCTTTGCTGTTCCAGTTATAACAATCGGTGGCTTCAGTCGTGGATGATTGCCAAAATTGTGAGGATCCATGCTGCATATGCAGATCCATTTTACATTGAGTCCTTAACATCCATAAATGAAACTTAAAGATGGGCAGAAAAAGAATATTTACAATTGTACTTCTATCTTTCTATTTAAAAACGACCTGTTATGTATTGCCTTTTCATCTAACTGCAAACTGTCTAAACACCCATATATAAATTGCAATCCTTTTTTTTATCCACAAATGAAACTTAAAGATGGGCAGAAAAAGAATATTTACAATTGTACTTCTATCTTTCTATTTAAAAACGACCTGTTATGTATTGCCTTTTCATCTAACTGCAAACTGTCTAAACCCCCATATATAAATTGCAATCCCTTTCATAAAAAAAGCTTGGGGAAATTCAACAAGCAAAATGTTTTGCTCAACAATACAATTCAAACAGGGAAATCTTGCACCCTGCATAATAATCAAATTCGAATAAGTCCTAGGACAGCTAAAGTAACCAATTTCTTTCCAACAGTTAAACATACCAATTATTCAATATACTACAGAGTTTTACTTCCTTTTTTATTTTACAATGTTCATTTGCTAGTAAAAACTGTGATTGTTTTCTCCCTCGGTTTTGAATTACAATCAAATCTCTAGATGCATGTTTTACCAGCAGACTATAAGCTACCATACGATATTAAAGAACAGCATTATCAATGTTTGAATACCCATCATTAAAAATATAGAGCCCGTGCAAGGTAGATACTGCTGCAGTTACTATAAAATCACAATACCTATGAAAATCTTATAAATCAAAGCAATAAGACCATTCCAATGCATACATCCATGGTGACAGCACATGCCATTTTCTCTAATATTATAAAGAACACAGCATTCAGAATTATGAGTTCACATCTTTAAAAAGCTGCAACCAAAGAAATAGAGCCCAATAGACAAACATTGTAATCTATAATTAGCATATAGCATGCTGATAGGTTCAGATTTCTTAAAATTTTCAAATACTAGTGGAGATGGAATTGAAGAGAAGATGGTGAAGATAAAATATTTTATTAATTAAAATCTCATTTAAAATCTAAATATTTGGAATTCTTTGTCAGCCATGCATCATAAGCAACAACAGAGACATGCTAAAACTTAGGAAAAATGAATGTGATTACCCAACTGAAGAGTACGAAACATAGTATCAATGTATCATCATTATATAACAGTATGATTTGGATAGATAACCGTAAAATTTACAGAAAATTATTGAAAAATCATAATTTAGGTAATGGAAGAGAAATAGCTAACAGATAAATGAACTACAAAATTTCAGAAACTTTCGATAATGAAGAATTCTGAGTGATAATAACTCGTGGCTCTTTACATTAACGAGACTTTACAAGTGTTATTTTTGGTATGCTTCTACGATCTCAATCGACATTAAGCATTTAGCAAAAAATCTTGCACTCAATCACAATCACTAACCATCACAAGCAACAATAAAAATAATTTTATAAAACCTAAGAATGAGATATTGATGAATGTAAATGTGAAACATTAGGCAATAATCATACAAAGATACATATAATTATAGATATACGCAGACACAAACACCTAAGAAAAAAATGCAGTAAGCTCTTCAGCTCTCAACTGTGAACACTGCAGATGCTTACTGCTTACAGAGCATTATATCAAAATTTATACAGGGCAGTACCGAATGCAGTAGCTGTTTTCTTCATGAAGAGTTGTTAATCAATGTCTGGTTAATTATTAAAATTAACAATTTATCAGAGTCAGGATCCTAAAATTGATACACTTAAATCAAACAACAAAGAGAAAAAAAAAACACACCAATAACAAACGTATAAACAAAAAAAAATCCCTTTTTAAGGCGAAAAGAAAAGTAGCAGATAATGCAGAAAAGGTCGAACCAGAATGTGAGGAAAAGAGCAAAACGACAACGCAACAGCTCTCTTCGGCTTGCTGCCGGAGTTCAAATGGCTGTGTCGGATCTCAATCGGAAGTAAAGACTAAAAGCTTCTCGTTTTTGTTGCTGCCGTCTTTTGTAGAAGAAATTTTAGTCAGCTTTTCCAAATTTTTATCAGGCACTCAATTATTAAGCGAAATTCTAATTAATCTATATTCTAATTGTTCTACTTTTAAATAGAAAGAAAAACAAAATCACTGTACATGTTCCTTTATTTATTTTATTTTGGGAAAACAACTTAAAAAACCCCAACCTATTAGATATAGGACAAATTAAACCGTACAAAATATTTTAGTACAAATCAAACCTTATATCAAATGATAATAATGTCCTTTGATACGAGACAAATTTTCCAAAGCTTCAATAAGCCATTAAATTCGATTAATTTGGATAGAATAATTGAAACTCGAAATTGACATAAATACAATGAAAAATAAAAATAAAAATTTGGCTCATTTGGATAATTTAAATCTCAAATCGAACCAAAAATTAAAAATCTACATTTTTTTATCAAAATTGAACCGACTAAACCCAAATTTATAATCAAACCGACCGAAAGTCATCAATTTGGTCGGTTAATATGGTCAATGGATATTTTGCTCACCCTTATTAGTGATATTTGAACCTATTCATATATGAACGGAGTATTTGAACCTATTCATATATAAAAGGCGTATTTGAATTTTTTTCATACATGGAGGACATATTTGAATATTTTCATTAATGAAATGTATATTTCAACCTTTTCATACATGAAGGGCAATACTTGAACCGTCGGTCAAACGTTGAGCGCATATTTGAACTACTCATATTTAAAAAGTCACGTCAGATTCCACTTAGCAAAGATTGACGGATTTTCAAATGGTGTTAGAAAGAGAGATTTATTTGTGCTACTTTAAAAACGTTAAGTATGTTTTAACTCCTTTTCAAATATAGAGGGTCAATTTTATCCTCGGGCTAAACGTGAAGGGGCATATGTGACCCTTCTCCCTTGTTTTAAATGTAAATTTGATTTGTACCATATTATTCTTTATCCAGTACCTGATAGGCTGAATTTTTTTTTTAGTTGTGTCCCTTTTTATTTATTTCAGAAAGCGTATCTGGAAAATATACTATTTGAAAAGTATGTGATACACCATATGTTTGAAAAAGTATGCCATATACGGATATTAAATATGTTGATTTTGATCCGAGATTAGCGGAGGGATAAGAAATTAAAGAGTGGAAGCTCGATACCATGATTATTTGTTTACACTTTACATACACACCAATGCCATTATGCCAGTGTTCTCCATCTTTTAGACCATAAAAGTCTTCAATAAACAACACAAGGGCAAAAGCATTTGGATATGCCACAGCAGAACAAACTCTATTTTTCCTTTCCATATCTCTCTTTAGCTAGTTATTATCAGAACCGTTGTGTTTTACAACTACTGCTTCAAAGATGCCATCATTTCTGAATTTCGGTGAAAAGAACCTTGGATCTACCGGTCCCGGAAGATTGAACGAAACTGTAAACGGACCTGCTGGGCACAATCTTCGATACTTCATCTGGAAAACACGCGAACGTTTCTTTATTGTCTCTCCACCTGACACAGTCCCTTGGATAACAACCTTCCCGTTCCATTCTATCTCACAACTGAATTCACCTGTTACACGACAGGTTTAACATTCTAATCACTGAGCAAATTTAATTATGATGACAAATGAAGTGAAAGACAAAATTGTTTTCTCAGTAACATTAGTGCTTCATGGAAATAGGAAAAGACAGAAAGACTAACAGAAATCTGTTCGAACGCCAGGGAGAGCAACTTGGAAGAAGTAGGCACTCCTGCTTATGCCTATGTCAACCGCGCCAACTTGTGGTCCAGCCCTTCCCTTTCTTGCACTGCCAGTTAAAACAATCCACTTCTTTGACGGATAGTCTTGCATTTTAACAGTCGTTATAGGCATTGTGACAGGTCCATCCATATTATTGGACAGCCCAGAAGAAATGCTTTCATTATTGTGCTGTTCTGGTATAGAAAGATTATTGAGCAACGTCGAAGTTGTAGGGTCACAGCGAGATCGCCTTCTGTATGTCTTTTGGAACATTGTCGGCGACCGTTCAATTCTTTCAGACTTAACTTCAGCAAGATCCTTCTCCCTGTTTGTCACGCACATTGGCTCTGTTTCTTCCCCGCTCTTAACTTCATCAACATCCTTTTCCCTGTTTGTCCTGTGCATTGGCTCAGTTTCTTCCCCACTCTTTTGAGGATCATGTCGATAATTGAGGCATTTCTTTACATCAATTCTCAAGTCTCCAAGACCAGATAAGCATTTGAACCTTTCTAGGTCCTCCTCCTTTATGTAAGATGTGTCGGGGTCCTCAATAAGCACAATTCCCTTGACAACCTCATGGTTTTCTGCGTATCTCTTATGACCATGAAAATTCAAAGGGAAAAACCTTGTGAACTGTCTAGGGTCCTCCAATGGCCCTGAGCTTGGCAAACATAGGTTGCCTTTTAGATACATGTAAAGCATGGTCGGTTCCCAAACTAGGCTGGGATGGGCATTTCTGAGGACATAATAATAAATGCTTTCCAATTGGCAAAAACTGAGAAATGAATTCCCCAGATGGTTTAAAGTGTAAGGTGGCAATCTTGCAGCTAATCTTTGAAACGCAGAGCGTCTTGGGTAATCGGAGAATACATCAGGACCCAAATAATTGCTCATGATGAAGTTTACCAAGAAATGCTGATTGCTGAATGATTCTTTGGACGGTTCTCTAAAAGATGGGTCATTCATCTTGTTGTCCATGACTCGAGCTAGGCTTTTTTCGCAGCTAACAATCTCTCTGCATGGACCTGAATGCAATTTCAGGCAGTACAAACAACACAAGCAATGATTAATTTTGACCTAAAATCTGTGTACATTATTGCCAAATTCGAATGATTAATGATCAGCCTCTAAAGATAAACTTAAAATTCATGAAAGCATAAATGAGATAATCGTCAGCCTAGATCAGAGAAAAGCATGTGTTCTTGATTCAATTTTTTTCCCATAGGATTCAATTAAATTGAATTCTTGCAAAATACATATTATTTGTGGCAAAATTCATTTCTTTCAAAATGGCTTGTTGATATTGAAAGAAATAAATTTCAACAATAATAAACAATGTAAACAAAAGAAATGGCTACTCGGTCAAATTGAAGTTGTAATTAGACATTTGAAATGGGTTTATTGAAAAATTAGGACTTTAACCTTGATATTTGATTCAATTTCATCTTCTAAGTTTGACTCTCTATACAGCGGATATAATCCTCCATGCAAAGGCAAATACTTTGGTCGTTTATAGCAACAAATTGTATGTTAAAACTAAGAACAAATCGGATGTTAAATATATAAAACAAAGAACCTAAAGGCAAGTAAAAATTCAAAAATTACAATGCCAAATCAAATAATTTAAAAATCACTTTCAATGTAGTTCGCAGAAATTTAGCAATAAAAGAAAAAGAAGAAAAAAGAGAGCAGTGTATGAAACTCACAAAGATAATGGGAGCATCACAGATTGAAGAAATGATGAGCATGCAGCTCCAACTGCTGAAGCTGTGTCACTTTTTACTTTCCACAATGGTGAAGACGAAATCTGCATTTGACTGATGTATATTGGGCTGGGCTCTTATTTGACACTGCTACACTAGGCTGAAAGCTAAACAAAGAGACGCGATGTCCAATATGAAACAATGGGAAGGCCCAATATGAAACGATATTATATTATTGAAGTTGGAGGCTGAGTGTGGTAGGAATAATACAGTCTGGTAACGCAGTGCATGGTATATGAAAAAGCGGAATGGCAATTCAAAAGATGCGATTCTCGAGATTGAAAATGCTAAAGATATCCCAGATTCCGATGTGTTCCTTATTCTTCACAGAGAATCCTCGACTATATATATTTTGCTTTTGGGATCTGTAACATTATTATTTCTTCAAAAGCAAAATATATGTGCACAATACCAACAAAAGGAAAGAGCATAATGGAGAAAATACCAAACTTGGTTACTTTGTTTGTTTTTTTTTTCAGTGATGGAGTATATAAAACAGAAGAAGAAAAGAATATAACATATTAATTCCAAGTAGTATAAAAGCAAACCCCACAGACACAGAGCTTAATTAGGAAGATAAAAAAAGTAGGAGTTGGGTTGGACCCGTCAAAGCTAATCATTTCAAGTGTTTCAGTTGCTTTGTCTTTGGGTCTCATTCTCCTATTACTAACTAACAGTAACACATTTTGAAAAAGGAAAAAGCAGAAGAGGAATTGTAATGCTTGCAGCAGCGGCTACAGTAACTTGATCTACTTTACTGTTTATTCCATCTGTGCTTTTAAATTTTACTGTCCCCCCTAGTAGTATTAGTCTATATATATACTCATCATATCTGTTCCATTCAATCATTTTGTAGCCTCTTATTAATCATTAATTTTGTCTTTCTCTTTGTTGCACATCCCTCACTTGCGGCTTTATTTTCATGGAGGTACATAGCTTTCTTTTTCTACCCATCAATCATGGTCTACTTACATTCATTTTAAAGACTATACTCTAACTCTGCCATACATATAATTTATGGTTTGATTTTTACCAACTTCTACTTCATTCAACCAGTCGGTATTTCTTGAATTTTGTTTTGCTTCTTGATTGTTTATTTCAAATGCATGGAATGGCATTTTGCAGAGTGTAGAATTCAAGGTGGAGATGGTGGGCATACATGAGAAAAGACTCAGAAAATCGCTATCGAAATTGAGAGGTCAGTAGGTAGTGTTACATTTGTGTCATGAAATAGGTAGATGAGATTGAATTTGGAACTGGAATGGTGCGTACAGGAATAGAGAAAGTGGAAGTAGATGCAAATAGGGAGAAGGTGGCAGTGACAGGATATGCACACAGAAACAAATTACTTAAAGCCATGAGAAGAGCAGGTCTCAAGGCTCATTTCTGGTCTCCGCAAAACGACCTTCTCAATGCCTATGTCTCTACCGCTACTTGCGGAAGCTTCACATTTCCAAATTTTAGCTTCTTCTAAACTTTGTCTTCACATCATAGATACATATAGTGAAATGCAAGTTTTGCAGATTTCTCTTTTTCTTTACATTTATTTATTCTTTGCTGCCCATACTCTTTTTCTTTACATTTATTAAACTGAATTATTTTTAGGATATTCATATCAAAATAGATTGGATTTGATGGAAACCATTTTTGTCAAACACCTAATCTAACCATCAAACCGCTATTTCTTCCTTAATACTCCATATCAAAACAAGTTGAATACAAATTTCCTACAAACTATGGTTGTAACTATTCTTAGTGTGTCAGCCATCCATTGGCTATAGCTGTACCACTTGAGTGTATACGACTTAGTAAAAAAATTCAACTTTGATCCTTGTATTGTTTTATAGGTTTTATTTTAATTCAATTCTGTCTAACAAAGAGTATCTTTTTATGTAACTTTTAAAAAATGGTATATTTTTATTAACACTTTACCACCAATGAAAAATTAAATTAATAATTTATCTTATACATTAATAATTCAATTTTGATTATATTATATTTTAATAATTTTAAAGTTATTTTTTGTAATCTTAATGTATTTTTATGAAATTTCAATGAACAACACTTAAAAATATTTTAGAAGTTAATTAACTATTCCAATTATATTTTAATTTCATTTAATTGATATCATCATAATTTATGTATTAAATTTATTTGATTTAATTATTTAGCCGAAATATAGCTAAGTTAATTTATCAATTAGAAAAATAAAAAAATGCAAAGGTCTTACAAAATAACAAAATTAAATTATTTCTTATATAAAACATTACTGTCCTAATAGAAAATGATAATACATTTGTAAATATAAATTCCTTTTTGAGCAAAAAATAATTTCTTAAATCTAGAAAAATTTCAGAAATTTTTTTATGGGAAAAAAATGTAAGAATTACAATGTAATCTATAGCTTAATGAAAATATTAAAGAAATTTTGTAGTCAAATTTAATATATTAATTTGATAGAATTCAACATAAATAGTAATACGACATATTTTAAAAAGGCTAATAAACTATGAGACAAACATTGCAGTTTTTCCTACAAATTTGAAATACCTGATGCCACATATGCAACCTATCAACAATAGCCACATCAAGGAGTAATAGGACTTTCTGCAACTTTGGGTTGCAGGAAAATTTTGTTCAAACAAGTTTCACTTCACATCTCTAAATTCAAGTCTTCTAATTTTGAAAAATGCTGGGCAGTCCAAGTATATCTCGTCTTTTCTAAATTAAGTCAATTATATTACTTTTTCTGTCTCAAATTTATAAGTACTATTTCGAATTCTATTATCTTAAATAATAGATATTTTATATTTACTTTATTAAATAATTATTAAATATATCTTCATTAATTATAGAAAATATTATTCATCAAAAACCTTTTATAGAAAAATATCTTGTAAAACCAACAAAAATCACATATAAATAAAAATTATCATTATATTAAAAATAAAAATAAATATAATATGGTATTTTATATATATATATATATATATATATATATAAGCTCATTTTATCTAGAGAATATAAATTTTTTAATACTATATTTCTATTAAACCGCCTATGAATTGGAGACGGAGGAGTATAAAATTATATAAATATTTAATAAATATGTTCAGATTTAGATAATATTATAATTTTATTATCATTTTAATAAGTTGTTATAAAATACTAGCTTAGTCTACAAGTGACATAATAAACTCGATTTACGTAAAAAAAAAAGTTTTTCAATTTGGTGTTAGCAAAAAGGTAATCTCCTAATATTACATACTGCTATTTTAATTTTTATATTTTCATCTCTAATTGTCATTATTTTACTCCAGCCGAATTCAAAAGTATTATACAAATTCGAAATTAGAGTGTGTTATACAAATTGGAGATTGAGCTGGAATTAGCTTAAATTTCTAAGTTGATATTCAAACAACTCTATCGAGGTCGACTTGAATTTAATAAGGAATAAAAGGTAAAAAAAATGATGTATTTTTAATCGTATTTAATTGATGTCAAATTCGATTAAAAATGAAATATAAGTAATTTTAATTGGAGTTGATGTGGAATAAGTAACGAGTAGTAGCTAAATAAAAAGATGGAGATGGAGATGGAGTTGGGCGAATGAGTAGAAGACAGATTGAGTTGTGTGGAAATGACAAGCAATATAAGGAGCGTCCTCTAACAATTCCAGCTGCCAGCACTATACAAATTTGGATCATTACATAAACTCCACTCACGCATTACGCCTCACACAACTCGCAACAGCAAAAATGCATTTGAGTGAGAACGAAGGAATACAAGGCAATACCTTTGCGGTTACGGGGGGGCTGGGCTTCGTCGGCGCCGCACTTTGTTTGGAGCTGGTGCGTAGAGGTGCCCGACAAGTCCGGGCCTTTGACCTTCGAACTGTTTCTCCTTGGTCTCATCAACTCACTTCCCATGGAGTTCAATGCATTTTAGGTTGTATTCATTCTCAATTCTTCTCTAATTCTTCTAGTCATCACTTTAACTTACCAACTTTTTATTTTTGGATCTGTAAACGCTCTCTTTTTTACATTATTTCTGGGTGGTTTCTAGATCATGTGGATAATAAATAAATTTATCTTGAAAATGGAGTCTAAATATGTATAATCTAAGTTAACTAGTTGTTCCTATATTATTTTGTATTTCTTTGATGCGCAAAAAGATTCTAGTTTTCTTAGTACGCAATTTAAATTGCCGTCTTGCACGAATAGTTTAGTCAATTTCTACAGATATTTTGTTCATAGCTTGTTGAGTGTGTGTCTCTTAGCTCAGCTGTGATGGTGTTATGATATAGGTGACATCACCCGCAAAGAGGATGTTGAAAAGGCTCTGCGTGGCGTGGATTGTGTTTTCCACCTTGCTTCATATGGCATGTCAGGGAAAGAAATGCTCCGCTTTGGTCGTGTTGACGAGGTCAATATCAATGGAACTTGCCACGTTTTAGAAGCCTGCCTCGATCTTGGGATCAAAAGGCTTGTTTATGCGAGCACATATAATGTTGTCTTTGGGGGAAAGGAGATCGTCAATGGCAATGAATCACTGCCTTATTTCCCCATTGATGACCATGTTGATTCATATGGCCGTAGTAAATCAATTGCTGAACAATTGGTTCTCAAGTACAATGGTCGTCCTTTGAAGTAAGTAGTTTATCTGGTTATCAATTTACATCTTGTTCGCCTCTGGTGCATCTTTGTATTCTGCCCAAAGCCTAGATTGTTTCTGATGAAGGCAGTTTTATATTGGTTGGTGAATCTATGACAGCAAGAAATCTTATGATTGTTTACTTTCTATACAGGAAGAATAATGGAAAGCGGCTTTATACATGCGCCATTCGACCAGCTGCTATCTATGGGCCAGGAGAAGACAGACATTTTCCAAGGATTGTATCCTATGCAAAGTTGGGTCTTTTGCTTTTCACAGTTGGTGATTCAAATGTGAAAACAGACTGGGTTTATGTGGATAATCTTGTGGTTGCATTAATAATGGCAAGCATGGGACTTTTAGACGACATTCCCAATCTCGGAGGACATCCAGTAGCTGCTGGACAGCCATACTTTATATCCGATGGTAATAAAAAATTTGGATAATGAGTATAATATAGAATGAATGCTGCGGAATGACTTGCTTGTTTCACAGGATCTCCGGTCAACAGTTTTGAGTTCATCCGACCTCTTTTGACAAGTCTTGATTATGGCGTACCAAAGGCCTCGCTATCTGTCCCCCATGCTCTCATTCTGGGAAAGATTTTTGGGGCTATTTATACGCTCATGTATCCATGGTTGGATCGTTGGTGGCTTCCTCAGCCTTTTGTTCTTCCTGCAGAAGTGTACAAGGTGTCTCAATTTGAATTTCCATAAAATTGCCAGCTCTCTCTCTGAAACAAAGATTTGTTTCTGTGAAGTTGATGAATTTGATACATTGATTCGATTCATGTGCCAAGTTCTATTAATTAAGTTAGTACTTAGTATTATGTCACATTTGCTGAATCAAGTTGTTCTAAACAGGTTGGTGTTACTCACTATTTTTCCTTCCTCAAAGCTAAGCAAGAGCTTGGCTATGTTCCAATGGTGACTCCTCGGGAGGGCATGGCTGCAACGATCTCGTACTGGCAAGAAAGGAAAAGGAAGACTTTGGATGGGCCCACCATATATACATGGCTGTTTGTTGTGATTGGAATGTCGACATTGTTCTGTGCTGCTTACTTGCCAGATGTAGGACCAGTGCCACTCTTCAGAGCTATCTGTCTTTTCTTCCATCGGACGATGTGGATGGTAAGGACAGTGTTCCTGCTAGCAGTAGCAGCGCATATTGGCGAGTCTATATACGCATGGTACTTAGCAAAAAGGGTTGATCCTGCTAATGCGAGAGGATGGTTTTGGCAGACCCTTGCTCTTGGAATATTTTCATTGCGTTTCCTATTGAAGAGAGCCAAGAAGTAAGGTCAATTGTATCCCAATACAGAATGTAACATTACTCTTGAACTCTAGTGGGTAGTTGCATCTTTTCAGCTCAGAAATAAATACTCTGACATTTTTTTTTGTTCAATTGAAAATATAGGCCTCCTCTCTTTTTAAATACTCACTTACTTTCTTGTTATATTTTAGTTTATTTTATATTGGTATCAAATAAATTATTTAGAAAGGAGGGACTATGATTACGAGCCCTGAATGATAATGAATATATACTCTGACTTTATCTATCAGGATATAATACTGCATTCTTTCATATGAAGGAGAACGAGATTAAATCAAAGGAAAAGACTACTGCCACGGTAGCAAGGCCGTGATTGATTAATTAATTAGATTATAGGTGGTAATCAAATAAATTTAAAAAACTACAATAAGATAAGATATGTCATTGTCCAGCTACTCACTCATCTCATTCTAGGACCTACAAGCATCAGGATTCCAAAAGAGATGTTCTTACTAGTTACCTCCTATTGCAGCTACCTTAAAGAACTCAAATCCCATTTTTAGCGTCTTTATTTAACCAGTGATTAAACTACTCAGGCCTACACTATTAACACATCATCAGATTGGAAGCCTTCACATGGATTAGTCAGACCCAAGTCTCCACGGCATGCTTGAGATGCCTTGAAGGTTATTGTTATTGTTATTGCAGCCTCCGGTACTCTGGTTCAGTGGACTGCCTTGTCCACCTGAGGATTCACTGAGAGTACCCCGTGATGGTGGGCTGCTCGGTCTGGTTGTTCCTACAACTGGAGTGAGTTTGTTCACTCCAGATAGCGATTCAATATGGTTAAGCGACTTTGATTCCTTGCGACTATCATAAATGAAACTTGCCACTACTACCTGTAACAGACAGCTCAATACCGTCAGTTTCAAGAAATATAAAATATATTAGCACAAGCCATTGATAAATATGAAGGGAAAAATAAAAGAACATCAGCCATAAGCCAGATAATGGGGGGGTTCCAAAGTTCAGAAGCAAAATATTAGGAGCAAGCAGATCAAGCCCTCTCCATTAAATATTTTCTCAAAAAGCCAATATGGTCCCACCCTCTCACCTAATGTTACCCAGAATACTAATATTTTAAACGAAAAGAAAAAAATTACATCTTAGACTGGACTGTTTTAAAAGCCGTCCAATATAACAGAGTCTGAGATAGAAATGCAATGCATATTGCAACTAGATAATTCAACTACGATACCAGATTTTGAGGTATCTTACAGCCAATAAAATTCTTGAGATAACAGGATAAGAAATCTGAATCTTAATTTTTGTATATATATATTAAGGTATGAAATAAGAGACGTGGATGAAGGTTCAGTTGTCAAATTAACATTACATTCAAGAAATAAATTCATAATATGTATTTCAGAGTGAACACACAATTACAATTGAAACATTAGAATGAAAAGAAAAAAAGGAAGAACAAAAACATTTGTGATTATTCTGCTATTTATGTCCCACAAAATTTTGCAAAATGTCAGAACAAGGCCAAAGGATGTGATGCTAAAACGAGCGCAAAGATACATAAATGTGCATCTTGCTAGGCTGTTACGAGAAAAATGAGCCTTTTTTTTTTCAAAAGCAACATTCTAAAAATGTAATAATAGCAGAACAATGCATCTACCTGAACAGGAGAAGCAGCCATTAGAAGACCAGCTACACCACCACCTAGCACACGACCGTCTGGGCCAGATAAAGACACACTTAACCCCCCAGTTCTGCTCCTTTGACCACCATTTTCTGTTGGCAGAAATGAGCCAGATAACGACAGAATTTCAAATCTTCCCTGCAGTGACAGTATACAAAGCAACTTTTAATAGACACAAGCCACAAAAGGGCAAACAAAAAAACTTTCCTTTAAAGGCAGTGAAACATTCACAAAACTAATATTTTAGTTCTAAATCAGTTGAGACTAAGATCATGCAGCAAACTTCACTCAAATATTAAACCGGTTGTTTGTATCTGCACATTCAGAAGCTAAATTTCAGCGTCGTTTCCAAGGTCGATGTAGATATCTCGCTAAGTTTGTTTCTTCGTGTTCTACTTATGTTTCTCTGAATAAATGAAGACTAAAAAGAAAATTAGTGAAATCCTATGACTCGTCTTTTAGCAATTCTTACTTATTATAAAGAATTTATTTTAGCAACTAACAATTGATTTATATTTTTTACTCCCTAGTAACTTTATTTTTATATCTCAAATTGCATTAAATGCATCACAACTTTTAAAAATATGCTTTTTAAATTGAAGAGGGTAAAAGAAGAAAAGTAGTGTGAAAAGTATTCTATAAATAGAAGTTATCAAATAGAATGTTCAAATAGAATGGGACGGAAAGAGTATATGAATACTCATGAGCAAGATAATCGTTCTAGAAAAGTGCTTCTCACTAGCTACGATTTGAGACACGAATCTCTCTTTCAGAAAATAAATGAGTTCTTAGATTATTAACATTCACATATTACAGCAGTAGAATCTCAACTATTTTACAAGCCATAACATGGTGTTGCGGTTGGGTTACAATGTGAGGTTGAAGAAACAAAATAAATTCATTGGTCGTTTTTGTTTTACCTACGAATTTCAAGAGCCAAAACATGGAGATATGGTTCGGTTACAATATCAGCTTTCCACAAAGACACCAAACCACATACATATGTGTGTTCATTAACCAGGAGCAAAATTAACTTTTTCATGCAACACGTTACATGACAAACCTCATAAGTTACAGTTCCACCAGACATAGCTGGTTGGCGAAGAGTCACGTTGGATATAGCACCATTTGCTGACAGAATACAAACAGCCCTTGGCCCATGCTGAGAAAAAGACATTATTTTTGATGATACGTCCTAGAAAAAAAATAAGGGACCAGGTCAGCTTCTCATTCTTAAGACTTATCGCATGAACATCTAACAGAATTAAAATGTATTAGGATCAAAATGAAAGCAACTGCCAAAGCTGGGATTAAGTATCACAAGCACATAATCCTAATGCGTAATCAGATTCAATAAACTGCGGTCTGTGGAACCAAAGATATTTCTTTCCATGTTCTTATTTTTCCATTTGTGATCAAGCAAAAGAATCATGAAGCAAAACTGATTTCAAATGTGATTTCATTTCCTTATGACAGTAAGACTATGCGAGAATAAGGACATTAAATAGAATTAAAAACATTCCAAAAACTTGTTCTCCTAAATTAGCATGTCATTATTTTTCTATCACCAGCAAATCAGTGGTTTCAAACTCCAATCAGAATTCAGCATGTCAAAACCGAATGAATGATACTTTCATATAATTCCATTCGTCGTTGATAACATCCCAAGTAGGACATGAAAGATAACACAAGCATATAATGAGGCATTTATCATGATGTATAAAATCTTGATCATAATCTTGGATGTCAATCATATGACACAAATTATGTAATTTGACCATTAGAAGTGCTAGAAATTATTACAAAATATATATATGAAACAATTCAAAATAAAGGAAAAAATCCAGTGAACTATAGAATAATTGGAAAATTTCTGGCAACTCTAGAAGAGTACATACTCAGTGTGCAATGGGATGCCTGTTTATAGTATGTATAACATTCCTAAAAAGGCATTGCTAAATGGCTAACACACACATAAAATTGACTTGTGCCAAATTTATGCGCCACATGAATCTGTAAACCATTAACAGAACATGCCAACTTAAAAGAAATTTGAATTTCAAGATAATTAATGAATTCAAATGCACACCAAAATCCTTTTTTGTGCTTTCGCTTAGATTAACAAGATAAAAATGAATGAGGTTCTTCGCATATTGAATAAAATATACATCACTTTGGAAGTAGACAATCTCACTTTTCATAGAGAAAATCAGAATAAGAAACAATGATTTTTTCAACATACTTAACATAATTTTGAAAAACCATACAGGCTAGAAACAGAGAAATGTTCATGCCCGTGGTCAAATAAGTTGCTTCTAAGGATTTCATACTCCAAGAATTCACTAATGACCAAATTATTTATGCTTTTTTATCACAAACATGCTAACTCTAATGCAATGGATAGATTCATAACCTCAATTACTATAATGGAACCATGAGCAGAAGCAATTATAAAAAGTATATAAATAGTATAAAATGGTAAGACATGGTCAGCTTATATAAAGTAAAATCAGCACAATTGCTCAAAGCCAAAGCAATGGAATTTTCCAGTTGCAACAATTAAAAAAATTGTCAACAATAATAAGAAAATGAAAACAAAAAACTAGAAACCGTAAAAGAACAGCAGAAACCTCTCCAGCCTTCACAGGTATAACATGCGGTGTAAATCCAAATCCAGCTGATCCTGCGAAGAGAATAAGTAAAATTATGCCACAGTCCAGTGGACCACAACAAAGCAATGGAATAAAGGTTAGAAATTCAAAATGCATGAATGTGCCCAAATAATTAGTATTACTAGCCTACTGCTAATAAAAATTGGAAAGAAGTGTATTCAAGAAAGAAAAATCAACAGATGAACAACTTTCTGCATAGATAAGGTTTGTAAAAAACACAAGGAATATAAATAGCATTTAGATGTTGAAGACAAATGAATCTCCAGCTGGGTAGCAAAAAATATAGAAGTAGGGGCACTTAAGTAAATTTGCAGCAGAAGAATCTGAAGTCAGACGTGGAACAGATCTTAAGTTCCAGCACAAGCTACATCGCTTTCCATTTATCTTTTTTTTTTTTCTATCTATTTTGCTGAGTCTATCCATTTCTTTACACCAATTGCCTCATTATCCTCTTTTTCATTACGGCACAATTCAGCACCATCTTACAAACAAGACTTAAAAATAGCGGCAAGTGGAAAAGAAAATCTGAAAAACAACAGCAGCACAAGTAGTGAAACGCTCGAAAGAAACTATTGGCCTTAAAAACATTCCATCACCACGTGCAGAATCATATTATAGAAGATAAAATAATCAAATAACAACTCATAAACAGCACATGTATAAAAATAAATAGTACAAGTACCCAGAGCCTGAAGTGGATGCTTTTTGTTGGAAGAACCAGGAGGTCTGCCTCTCCCTTTCTTGATTCCAGTTGGCGATGCCGATCCACCCGACTGAAGAGGAGGATTAACCGCCGGAGTAGCTTGACCCGAACCAGCAGCCGAAACAGAAGGAGGAGGAGGAGAGAAATTACCGGCAGCAGCAGCAGTTGGGTGGGCAATATTGATTGGTTGAGGTGCAGATGCAAGAGCAAATGCCATGCTGCCATCTGGCCCATACTTTCTGGGCCTCCCTCGTTTTTTCTTCATAGCCTCACTTCCCATGTTCATGTTCATATTAATCCCAAAAGATCCTCCTTCCATACTTCCACCGCCGGCCGAGGAAGAAGACGGTGACGCGGTTGGGTTGCTGTCGATGACGGGCTTATAAACAGCGGAACCATCAGCACTGAACGCTAAACGCATGTTCTGTATGACCGGCTGCGGCGTCATGCCGCCGAATGGCTCCCTTGTAGCAGTGCTAGTCATCACTCCTGTCTCCGATCCCGACATCACTCTTTTTCTTCTAAATTTGTATACAAAGAAAATATAAGGAATTAGTGGGGAGACCAAAATTGCAGCAACAGAATCTCCAGATTCTAATTTATATTCCACTTGTACCCTCTCATACTATGCAAGACCCAAGTCAGTCCGTATCGCTGACTTTGGTCTATCTACTCACTCATGTAAATGTTAGAGAAACAAATTAAAAAGGTAACAGATCTCCAAACAAAAAAAACTTGAGTTTACAAATTCTTTTACCAAACCCTAACCTGGGAACACAACTTTCCCTTCCTTAAATCTCGGACCAAAAAATCTAGTAGACGCATAATCAAAACCCTAATGACTGCAACTTAAAACTTTTAAGCAAATAAAAGGAAAATTATGTAAATATTCTTTAAAAGTTTCAGTAACTACTGCAATATTTTAGTTAAAACTCGAAACCAAAATTTAAAATCTCCATAAACGGGAAGAAACAATTCTAGTGTAAATTTTGATTTTTCTTAAACGAAAGCCAAAAAAAATCAATAATACTTAAAAAATCAATTTAAAAAGTAGAAAAAAGAAAAAAAATGTGTAAAAAATCAATTAAACTTACCAATAATTTAGAAAATACAGAAAACTTGTAGATCGAAAATTACAAGGAGAAGAAAAGGAGAGCAGCTCTGAAAGCTCTTCTTTTTCCGAGTAAAATGAAATAAATCTATTAAATCTTAAAGAATATATTTTAAATTTAATCATTTTTAATATTTTTGCTATTTTCTTTAAATGCCTTCTCAATTACGAGGCCTTATAATTTTACTTTTTTTTTATTTTATATCTTTTTATATTATTATTTTATAAATATTAAATAATTTTTTTTTGTCAAACAATAATATATTGATAGTATTAATCGATAACGTCCGAACGTTAAAGTACATTTACGAAAATAAAAACAAATGAAATATGTAATCGATCTACGACAAAAAAACAAAACAAAATAAAAATTTAAAGATATAAATTTGACTTGTGACTAAAAACAGGATGAATTCAACTATTAAGATTTATATAGCACCAAACACATCCTCGTAATTTCTATTAATCACTAGTTCTACTACTAATATACTTCGAATGAGTATAGACTAACTTTGAATCTTCAAAAAACATGAAGTTGAAACTTAATAAATGCCGGAAAAAAATCTATATAAACAAAAACACTTGAAAACACACACAAGTCTCCTAGAAACACCATTTATTCAAAAAAAAAAAACAAATACAGACATAAACAAGCTAAAAACGATGATTTCAGCTAAAACTTGAAAATTACCGTCTCTTACGCTTGAAATCGAAAAAAAATCAAATTACCGCTCGCGAGAAATGCTCTCTCTCTAAGTGTATAGAGAAGGCAGAGCACTGAACGAAATCTTTCGCCATGATATTGCACATTTAATGACTACATAACATTACTTATTTATATAGTTTAGTTTATTTTTTAAAGTTTTTTATATATAGAGAGTAACCAAATCAAATTTTTGTAAAAAATTATTTATCTTTAATACACAATTATTATAAAAAAAATTGCCTCTCACTATATAAAAAGTAAAATTTATTTTTATTTTAAATTTATATAAACAATGTTTGGATTGATGGTTTTAAAATTCATGAATTTAGATTTGAAATTCATAAATTTCAAACATGGGTTTAAAAAAAATGATGGGAAAATTAACTACCAATGCATAGATTTTATAAGGTTTTATTTTGAATAGTAAAAGTTTAGAAGAATCTATCATTTAAAAAAAATGGTATGTAATTATCAATTTTTGATTGCTATATAATTATATACAATGTTATCAAACATAAACATGTATTGAAAGAATTAAACAGAAGAATGTAAGTCTTAGTATAGTATGTTTGTTAATATGTTTGTAAAAAGGATACGAACGGAAATTATGGAAATATGAGTGAAAAATGTGTAAATAAATTTGAAAATCAGGTATTTTAAACATAATTTATTTTTGTGTGATGAAAATTTATGAAAAAAAATCTTAATTTAAACGTAAATAATTAATAATAAAAAGTTTTGTTTTTAGAAAAAATAATAAAAAAAAAAGTGTGAGAGTGGCAAGTAAAAGAGAGAAGATGGATAGGAAAGAATCGAAAGCAATGGCTTGTATTATCGGCAGCAATGCTCCTCTCCTTCTCCAACCTAAATTCAGCTTCCTCTCTTCACCTTCTTCCACCGCAACCGGACATCTCCTCTGCTGCCTCCCCAACCCACCACCCCAACTGTAATTCTCACCGCCCCATGCCACCCCTCTTTTCCCTTCATTACAGTTTCACTTGATTGCTTCTTTCTGTCCCATTTCAGTTATAGGCTTGATGAAGGCTATGGAAGAAGAGAAGCTCTGTTGAGCATTGCATTAACTACCGGTTCTGCTTTTCCAGCAATTGTTCCTAATGCATTGGCACACACTGGTAAATGCATTCAATCTTATTTTTCAATTTTGGCATTTCAATTCACGTCTTTTCCAATTTCAGATGGCTTCCGTGTTTATACCGATGACGCCAACAAGTTCCAGATATCAATTCCCCAAGGTACGAGTACGACGCAATTCAAGTCCATAATCAATTATCAACTGAGACTACTGTTCATGTGCAGACTGGACTGTTGGCTCTGGGGAACCCACTGGCTTCAAATCAGTAACTGCTTTCTACCCACAAGAAACTTCCACCTCTAATGGTACCGATTCCACATTTTCTTCATCAATTAATTCCACTCTTTCATTCTATACAATTGGCTAATTTGGTTGCTTCAGTCAGCGTTGTCATCACAGGAGTCGGTCCTGATTTTACTAGAATGGAGTCTTTTGGCAAAGTCGAAGCCTTCGCCGAGACGTTGGTGAGTTTATCATTACTAAATTACTTTCTTCTGCACCTCATAATACTCTACGCTTCGGCTTGTGCTTCAGGTTAGCGGGTTGGACAGGAGCTGGCAGAGGCGCCCAGGTGTAGCTGCAAAACTGGTCGATTGTAAAGCCATTAATGGTTAGTTGAGCTTCATTTCTTTGACTGCATTACATCAAAAGAGTGGTCTAGCAATTTGGATGATGCACGTTTTGTGATCCATGGACAGGGATATATTACATTGACTACACATTGCAAAACCCAGGCGAAAGTCGAAAGCATTTGTATTCCGCTCTTGGGATGGCATTTAATGGTTGGTACAACAGACTATATACCACAACCGGTCAGGTAGGATTTTGCAAGCACTAATTTGTACTGCTGCACGTTGAACATGACCCCCTCTACTTCCAGATCTTCAAACTCTAAATGCTTTAACTTTGTTGCAGTATGTTGATGAAGAATCCGAAAAATACGGTCCAAAGATTCAGAAGGTACGTAGGCTTCACTATATATGATCATTAATATTTTTAGTTCAGATGCCCAGTCTTGATCTTAGGATATGAAAGTCCTTCCCAACACATAATAACCATATAACTTTAAGTTTTACAAAACTTGAGGCTCTTCTATTCTATTCCTTTCGTCACCTAATCAAAGAATGCAGAACAATATGTTACATTACATGAGAATGGATGCATCTGAAGTAGAATCAAATTGTAATTATCTATGGATTGGTCAGCTGGGTTTCCAATATCTGCTACTCCTTGCAGGTCGTTTCATCATTCAAGTTCATTTGACAACAAACCACCTGCTATACCAGGGATCCACAGGATTGTTGTTCTACAATGCGCTTGATCAATTCGAATGAACTCACAAGTAAAACCTAGAAACTGGTTCAATCAATCCAGTCCTTCTATTCTATGCACCCGACATTTGAAGGCTGCATATAAATTTGTATCTATATGTCCTAAATGAAATCATAATACTATTTGGACAATGTACTTCTTCTTTTTCTATAATAGACACCATACTTGATCCCCGATGATGAGATGAAACGAACATTTCTACATTTCCTTCTTTCTTTCTAAATTCAGATGAAAAAAAGTTGAAATTAAATATAAAGCAGAAGCTTCAACCCCATGCTTTGAGGTTTGGCTTTTCTTCATAAATAGTCAAATTAACAAAAGAGTTTTGAGCGTCCAAACAAAAGAACCCTCTACACCACTAATATGCACAAAACATGAATGGAGCTATTTAAGTAACAATGCATGACACCAACAAAGGCACCAGAGACTAACCTATACACCCAAATGCTGGGAGTCTAACACTAACAAAGAATCATATCTTGATTCTAACATCAAACTTTCACCTTTTCTTTTTACACATTTTTATTACCCCATAAAATGGCTGCCAGAAACCCACTCCGGCATCCATCCAATGCGCTACTGCCTGAAGCCCGTCCTGAGCTCCTGCAGTATATGATATGATGTTTATGATACACTAAAGTAAAGGAAGATATGTTAGCATCTTCCACATTCCTTCTCCGCCATTTGGAGCAACACAAGACACCCGACTTTAATTTCTCTGGTGAGAACGACTATGTAGACCTGCACAACATTAAACTCAGTATTAACAATGGAATAAAATGCGAAATATACATTAATAAAATTTTCAAGAAAGCATCGTAATTAAAGAAGTTGGTGTTGATCCAAGAAAGCCAGAACTAAGTACGTCGGTCATGACTAAAGTAAAATGAATGGGGAACGTCCTTAAGATGGACGCCACAAAATTTCTACTTATATTAGTTTATGGCATCTCTTTTATGTTTCATGTATGCTAAATATCTCGAGCCTTAAGCTTCACGTATACATATATATTTAAAAACTCGTACCTCTAGAATGTAAAATAAACAGTTTGCAAGGCTAGATTTGAAGCCCGCCACTAAAGTAGCAGTCTTGCTGCTCTTAGTCCTGCTGAGTCGTAAGAATACCTGAAGGAAAAAAATTCTGATCTAATGATGTATTAAAGCACAGGCAACTTAGGTTTAAAAATTAGCATTATCTAAATTTAGTTATAGACCGGCACTCACCGTGATCAACACCTCACCCAGCCATTTGGTCAGAACCGCTGCCCTGCATATACTGAGAAGGAGCAGGAATCATAAATTGTGCTTGGGCTGGAACAGGTGCAGCTAAACCTGAGACATGCACTTGCATAATCAGTTCTACCTGTGTGCTAATTGTGTAAAATCTAACGCCTATCATAAAACACCACCCTTAAAATCAAAGTATTTCTTTCTAAAACATCTTTCCATGGTAGTTTTCCCACTTTTTTGTTAGTTTTATATGTCACTATCTATTTTGCACATTAAGCCTGAAATGCCAAAAGCAGTTATCCTATTTTTATTTAAGATGCTTACCTGTAGGATGTCACTATCTATTTTGCACATTAAGCCTGAAAATGCCAAAAGCAATTAATCCTATTTTTATTTAAGATGCTTACCTGTAGGGTAAGGTGCTTGAATAGTTGGCATAGGTGAAGTTGTAATTGCATTAACACTAGCTCCTCCACCAAACTGTACGATCTGATGACCTGGCATAGCATATGCCTGCATTGCTGTATAACCGTGACCACTTGGAAGAGTTTGACTCAGCTGCCCATAAGGATACACTGCTGAGTTCACAGTCCCAGGTACACCATATAACTGAAGGTACTGCTGACCAGCATAAGGGTTGTACACACCCTATTAGTATTATAAGAACACATAAAGCGCGTCAAAATTGTGAACATTCATACAATAGTGTAATTTTACAAAACCTCAAGAGAAGAAATTTAATTTGTGGCCTTCATACCTGTTGGTATACATATTCAGGCCCATATGCTGCATAACTGCACATAAAAACGCGATTGGTGATGTTGGAATAAACAGCAACAATATAATAAGATTTTACTCAAAGCATAAACTTGGATTTTGAATTGAAGAAAAGAAAAGTATAATGATCATTCATAAAACTGATAGAACACAAGTTTTTTTCAGCACAAATCACAAATACAGATTATTTCTAGTCCATAGGATATAAAGAAAAGCTGTGAGCCTAACAAAACGAAACCCACATATTCCAGGACAAGCTTTATCCTTCCTTTGTTTGAGAAAAAAAGAAGTAATCTTGCCTGTTTAATAAAAATTGAGCTGGGGCACATATCCTCTGCAATTATGACTATTTGCATTCCTGCAATTTTCGATCACACTATGTCACAGCTCTGAAATTTGGGCAAAACAAAACCTCTGTTCTGGGGAACTAAGTACTCCTCGACAACGGAACACTTCTAGCTAAAATTGGTGCATGCATGAATGTCTATAGATAAGAAATGGAAATAGAATAGTCGCAAAGGACATGTGCCCTATCAAATGGCAAGAACAGCCACACACCACATGCTACCAGACTTGATGTAATTAATAACATAAGCTCACAATAGTCTAGTAGTTGATATCATAAGCTCACAATCAACGGGAAGCAAACAGGATCCAGATATGGTTATACTACTATTTGGCGTTGACTGTTATTATACATAATAAAAAGAAACACTTGTACAGTACATATGGATGGCTAAAACAACAGTCACCCAATAACATATTCAAGAACTTACAAATTGTGGCGTGCATGGCATATTTTATTTTTTAATAAACAGGCAAAATGTCAAAAAACAATGGTCGGAGAGAAATAATGAGTACAATTCTACTTCAAAAAACCATTGTCGATAGACTCAAGAGAAATGATGTTTTTTTGCACAAATTATGCAATTGGATTCTTCAGATTTGGAATGAATGCAGTCAGCATCAATTGCAGATTGTACTAAATAATTTCTGCTGTCTCATGCTAAACTAACCCATACGGATGATACATCAATCCTTGTTGATAGCCGTATGACAACGGTTGATGGTAGCCAAGATTTCCAGCATATGTTCCTCGGGGGGCTTGCACAGTTGCAATATATGGGGTAGTTGCCGGTCTCACGCGTCCTGTACAATAAAAGAAAGCAGTGGTAAGCATGGAAGAACCTTATGAATAATTAATTAATACTGGCTATTGTGCAAGTAATATTCACAGCTTATGCCAGACATTCTCAACAACTGCCTAAGATGATGTTCAACTTATATATGTATATGTAATATAAAGATAATAAGACAGCATAATACCAAATGGCAGTGGGGGCCTCGGCCGGCCAAGTGAAGCTAGATTACAATTAGCACGTCTACCATCAATAATTGGAGTAGGATCAGCACAAGCCCTCTTAGCAGCCTCCGGTTCCCGGAAAGTCACCTACACCCTCCACACAAACACCAACCCCAAAATACAGTCATTGTACAGACAACATCAAAAAGATTTAAGTGCAATTTTACAGACTAGTATGGGTATCAGGAAAATAGCAGGCATATATGGATTGAATAGAGGCATAAAAGTTGAAAGAATGAATTGAAAAAGATACTCACAAAACCGTAGCCTTTTGATCGGCCTGTATTCTTATCAGCAATGACAACGGCTTCAAGAATATCGCCAAAGTGGTCGAAATAACGGCGCATAGTGTCACTTTGAGTCTCCCAGGCAAGACCCCCAACAAAAAGCTTAGTGTAAGTGGTATCCCCAAAAGGGGAATTCAAGTAGTGAAAGCCTGAACTTGAACTGGAACCGGAGCCTGGGCCCGGTTGATAAGCCATTTAAAATTGGTAATATGAAGAAGTAGACGAGAAGAGGGAAGGTTTGAATTAGAATTGGAAGAAAAGAAGATTGTGGATCAAGTAATAGTAAAAAGAAGGCACATGTTTTAAAGGAAAAACCCCTGAAAAACCCTAGAAATGAAGAGGTGTAATATCGGACATGGAACCCTAGAATTGAGAAGGGGAGGTCGGTGGAAGGTGGGGTTTTTGTTTGGGAAAAAGGAGTTGGTCAAGTGTGAAATTATGTAAACTAAAAACGACCGGGGAGGAAGACAATAAGCAGTGTAATGATTTACCAATTTCGGATTTATTTTTTAATTTTAAAAAAAGTTGGAGCCTTTTTTTGTTGGTCATCCAAACCAAGACAGCTTGGAATGGGGTCCACAAGGGATTGTTTATGTTTTTCCCCTTTTCTATTTATTTCAGTTTTGCTTCTGCAAATGCTGTCTGTTGTTGTGCTCTGCTCTGCTGTGGATCTAACTTAAAAGAAGAAGAAGATTTAAGTAGTTGTGTTTGTTAACGTAAGTGTCATTGGTGACATCGGATTAGCTTCATTTCTTATTTTAACACCAAACAAGCGTCATCAATTCATTTTTCTTTTCAATTAATTCAGCAAAAAAGATGTATGTAAGCTTGAATTGGTGCCACAACATACTTTGTGGCCACAAGCTATCTAATGTTCTCTCTACTCTATTAGTATTTACGATGAACAGCTGAAGGCATTTATTATAGTACGTAGGTTCAGACAAAGACGCTCTTGTCTTGTCTTGGTAAACAAACCTTAACCATATTGTAAAATTGATGATTTAGGTTAATTCATTTCTTTTAATACATAGTAATTTTTAGAGACCTAGGAATTGGATAAAGCTGAAATGTCAATTAGAGTCAAGAAAAAGAAATGGACCCCTCAAATCAATGGATATGGAAGATGCTGCGTGCGACATGCATCATCATTTTTCTTTCTTTTTAGTATTATAGATAATGCAAATTTATTTGATTTAACCCAAGTTTTATTCTCATATTACAGAAATTATCAACAAGCCAACATGAAGTGGAGTCATTTCTTAAACAAGGGGCTAGGGTTGAGGGACCCATTACACCTGTTTTGGGACATATTTCCAGCAACTTCAACTATACGGGGGACAATACAAGACCTTGTACGTTCAATTATTAAAAAAACAAATTAAAATCTTGACACATTTAATTAGCTGAGGATAACAAATTACAACTACTTTAAACAAAACAAAGGATGTTTCTGTCTGTTTGAAGACGATGGTGTTGATTTTATTGCAGGACGCCAATCTGTTGATAATTCGTGACAACGTCAACAAGTGTCTCATCAAATGGCCTGTATTTCCATCCCAAATCTTGCAGCTTCTTTGAACTCAGCCTTACTGCCATCCTTTCTCCGCAGTAACTGTGAAACCAGCAGCATAGTTCAGGCCAGAGCAGACGAGCAGGAGAATAAATGAAGTTAAATTTTTTACCTTTTAGGATAGTTGAAATGAGGATACATCAGTTTTAACTTATTAATCAACTCTTCAGTTCTCATCTCATGCGATGAACATATGTATCTTCCCTCTGCTTCAGGATTCTCATATACTATTAAGAGTGATTCCGCTGCATCGCGCACGTCTATATAAGGAATGAGTCCATTGTCTACCGATTCAGACCCATCTGCAGGATAGGTTGACGGTATTAATTTAAGATGAAATGACATATTTACTATGTTATAGATCACAACAGTTTAAATTAAAAAGGCATAATTAATGGCTTACCTCTTAAGAGCTGGAGGAGGTGTAAGCTGGTGGCATTCATGGTTGACTGCAGCAGAGGCCCTATAATTAAAGAGGGACAAACTGTGATCATGTGCAGGCCATGCCTCTTTGCATAATCCCAAGCTTCTTTTTCTGCAGCAGTCTTTGAAAGGAAGTACCATTTCTACAATTACATAGCAAATCAGAAAGAAAATAACACATTTGATGTTGGTTCACAAACTAGAATAAAGCTATTTGAAACTCAGACACCTTAATATTCTCACAGAGTTCCACGTCAGACCAAGACTCTTCATCCATGACTCGGTCCTTTGGCCAACTTGGGTTCATTACAATTGCAGCAACTGAGGACACAACAACAATTTTCTTCACTTTAGCCTTAGAGCAGGCAGTCAGCACATTTTGTGTGCCAATGACTGCTGCTTCCATTAGTTCTTCCTGCAAAATTTAAAGAGATCATACCCTGACAACGAAATAGCCTCATTTCTTGTAATCAAAATAGAAAAGAAATGAAAGGGCTGAGACAATGTCACAAAAAGGCTTGCCTTCAAAGTAGGTTGACCGGGAGGTGGAAGTAGGCTAGCGACATGGAAAACCCCAACACATCCTTCAATGGCAGCACAAAGACCTTGAGGGTCTAACAAGTCTGTCTTGAAGAGTTTCAGATTCGTTTGAGCATTTTCTAATTCTTTTAGATGCGCGTTCTTCTCATCACCTATGAAACAGGAATCAAATTGGATAACATTAAGATTGTACTGAACAATTAATACGCCCATGAATATAAAAAGAGGATGAAAAACTTACAAGGGTCTCTGACAGTTCCATGAACAATGTAATTGTTTGAAAGAAGAAGCTTCACCAACCATGAAGCCAAGTAGCCTCCTGCACCAGTCACACATACATTTTGTTTGTCAGACATCTTGGCCCCTTTTCTCTTTGATTTCTTGACAGCAACTAAATGTGTTAGTTATGCTCCTGTAGAAATTTATAGATGACCAATAAACTCAAACTTCAGAGATGACTCAGATAACTTAACTTAAGAATATTAAAAGATTCCGTTGAATTAATTATCAATGATAAATAAAGAACGAAACTAAAAAAAACAAAAAACTAGAGAAGATGTTGCAATCAGAAGTGGGAAGACATTGACATTATCTTTTGTTTGCAATTAATTTATGATTAAAAAGCAGAACAAGTAATGGGTCAAAACGAGGGTGCTGTTATGTTAAAATAATTTATTTTTGCATGTGCTGTTTAGTGAGCAATTAAAACAATTCATACCAAGATTATTCCATCCAAAACAGCTTTATATTAGCTCCTCCTTAATAATTGATGTATCAACCCTCATCATACATCCAGATTTTGATGCTTCTAGTAGCCACCAACTAATATATATAAATCATTCAAATACTGGACATTCAAACTAACCCACAGATGTTAACATATTACTGTTGCCTAGCCTTTTACCCTAGCTTCTCAGTTTCATTGCTCGTGCATAAACTTGACAACCATTAAAAAGAACATTTCACTTCCTAAACAATTTAGCATGACAACCTGAACTAATACACTAGTAAGTCCCTATAATTATAAAATGCAGCATCCATGATGACTCAATTGCGAGACAGGTTCCAAACCGGCCAATGAAAACCACGTCACACTAGTCCAACATTCCGGCCTTTCGATAACTCTCCACAGAGTTGACGAGAGTTTCTTCTAGTGAACGGGTACTCCACCCTAGTCTGTGCAATTTTTCTGAGCTCAACCTTACTTCTTCGCCTCCCTCAGTGAAGCTGCAAGTGACAACCAGATGTGCTTAGCAATTTTAGGGGGAAAAGCAAATTGTATATTATACAAAATAATTTAAATAATGAACAATACTAGATAATTATAGGTAATTAAAAACTTCTCAAGTCTTAATGAGGTAGAAAAGGAAAAGTCGTGATTTTTTCAGCTGAACACATGTTCTCCAATATGAACCATACTTTTTAGGATAATTATAATTAGGATATATGCTCCTCAATTTCTCGATTATGTCCTTTGTCCTGATCGCATGTGTTGTGCATATGTATCTCCCTTCTGCCTCGGGATTCTCATATACCAAAAGCAATGCTTCGGCTACATCGCGTACATCTACTATCAGCCAATGTCTGTTCTCTAGGGACTCATACCCTTCTGCATTGCATACATAAGGATTTCAGAATAATATATTGAAGTGTCAATTTAAAACAAAGAAGCATTTAAAATCATAATAATTGTAGCATCATAAGCAGACTTTCATTTAGAAAACATAAAAAGTCATATCATGATCGCAATTTGCAAACACTTTCATATAAACAAAATGATACAAGTAATTGAGTATGCAACAATAATATGCAATAAAAAAGGTCCATCTAGTTACATTCATGCCACAATGAAGCATCATAACATAGGCAGGATATATAGCACCTTTCAAAAACTTAATGAGGACCTGGCTACTTGCATTCATCGTGGACTGCAAAATTGGTCCCAAAACGAGGGTGGGGCAAACAGTTACAACATCCAGCCCCCTCTGTTTTGCAAAATCAAAAGCCTCACTTTCTGCTTCTGTCTTGGAAAGAGAATACCAGTTCTGGAACAAACAAAGAACTGCAGATTACATAGCAGAAACATAAGGAAAACACCGTGCATGCTTGTGGAGCTAAAAATGATTACCGAGTAATACCAGCAAAGGAATATACAGTTACCACAAAGCTACTTAAGAAAGTCCAAAATGGATTTTATTAGTAGGTCACCTTAATTGTTCTACAATATTCCTTGTTGGACCAACAACTCTCATCCATCAATTGACCAATAGGCCAGCTGGGGTTCATTATAACTGCAGCTCCAGAGGACACAATAACAACCCGCTTAATCTTTGCTTCAGCACATGCTTTAAGCACATTTAGTGTTCCCTTTATAGCCGGCTCTAGTACTTCAACCTAATACCCATGAGCGCTATAAGCTTTCAGTTAATTCATATTAAAAGCTTAGAATTTTCCATGTCAAGTAAAAAAAAGGCCGATTTTATAGAAAGTGAAATAAACAGATGCTGCGATCGGCACCTTACCTCAGCATTCAGAACAGTAGTGGATGGAACAGGACTAGCAACATGAAAAACTCCAGTGCAACCTTGAACAGCAGAAGAGAGACAGTTGTAGTCCAGTAAGTCCACCTTGACAAGTTTCAGATTATTAGATGCATTTTTAAGCTTGTTCAGGTGACCAGACTTCTCATCGGCTGAATAAACATTGTTTATATGTGAACGAAAAAGCAGGTTAGAAAAAAATAGTGAAAACAAAAAAGTCAATTAAGATAGATAAAAAAAGAAAAATAATTCACTTGGCATACTCCATGAATCAAACAAATAAAAGCTTATAACAAAGCAGACAATAATTAGCTTGCTAGACAGTACTAATAAAAGATTGAGCGAGCTGAAATAATATAGATAACTTGTAAACATATATATCAATAGAGCAGCAAGCAATGATTTAACCGACAAAGCTAAAATGAAGGATTACAAAATGGAAAATGATTCAAACATTAGATAAACACAAAGAGAATAGTTGTGGGGATACTAACTGGGTTGTCTGACAGTTCCATGAACAACATAGTTTTTAGAGAGGAGAAGTTGGACGATCCAAGAACCTAGGTATCCTCCAGCTCCAGTCACACATACTTTTCCCTTTGATGACGCCGCCATTTTCCTATTCGTAAATCTGCCGTTGTTAGTTTTGAATACTAAAGCATGGATTAATTAGATTCTGAAAAGATGAGTGAAGTTCTGTATGTTTTATTGATAGCAGAACCAGTGTATATATACACAATACAAGGACTAATCAGCTCCTAATCAACTCATATGCATTGTCAATTCTTAGATTAGAATTCTACGTATAAGGAAACAAATAAACACAGATTTGACAATTCTTGATTTTCCTATTTAGTAGAATCCTGATTTGATACAATGGTGGACTCTCTTTCTTAACATATTCTATTGGATCAACATCATCTCAAGTTGATTGAACATAACATATCATGTTCAATCAATCTACATTTTCATTAGAAAATGAATGGTTCAAATTAGAAGAGCTTAAATTATGTTAATCTACAAAATTCATTTTATATTGTAGACTGTGTATTGATTGAACATGACAACTTGAGATTCCTGTTCCTATTCTATTAGTCGAGGAAAATGAATCCAATGATTATCAAAGCTTTGTGTTAAGACGAATTATGAGATGATGGTCACTAAGATGTGTTTGGTAACTCAACTTATTGCTTAATTTTATATTTTCAACATTTATTTTTATTAAATATTGTTCGATAACTATACTAAATCTAATTTATTTTTTGAAAAACTAGATCTAACTTAATTTATTCAACCAAACCAAAAACTACTTAAATTATTAAGTCAAAATCGTTAGCTTATACTTAAATATTAAATTATTAGTTTTAAATCTTTTTTATTAAAATGACTCACAATTTTAATTTACTAATAAAGTATTAATAACAGTTCATAATTTTTTTGACCTACATACTCCTTACTAATACTCCATCTGTCGCACAAAAATGGGCCAAGTTTATATTTTGGGCATCCGAAAATATAGGCAAAATTTCTAATTGTATTTGGTTAAATTAAGGGTATCATAGGAAGTTAATTAAAACAAACTAATTTAACTTTTATCTCTTAATTCCCGCACAAATTCAATTTGGCCTATCTTTGTGGGCCGGAGGGAGTATTATTGTCTACTTTACCCTCATACGTATTTATATTTATATAGATATAACACTTTAATATAAATATTATTGTAATTATTAGTAAATAATTTTAATTATACACATTTTAATTACTAAAAAATTTCAGAGCTCGCCTTTACTTCTTCTCCTCCCCCAATGAAGCAGCAAGTGACAACCAGATATGCATAACAAATTTAGGGAGAAAAGAAATTGTAAACTACTAAATAATGAACAATACTAAATTATGATAGGTAACTAAAAACTTTAGAAGTCATAATAAGGTATATTTGCTAACTCATGATTTTTCAGCTGAATATATGTCCTCCAATAAGACCCGCACCTTTTAGGAAAATTGAAATTAGGATATATGCTCCCTCCTTAACTTATTGACTATGTCACTTGTCCTGATCGCATGTGCCGAGCATATGTATCTCCCTTCAGCCTCAGGCTTCTCATATACCAAAAGCGGTGCTTCAGCTACATTGCGTACATCTGCCATCTGCTGAAACTTATTCTCCAAGAACTCATATCCTTCTGCATTGTATACATACAAAATTTAGAATATAATACTTTAGTGTCAATTTAAAACAAGGTAGCATTTTAAATTATAACAATTTAAATATTATAGCATTTGAAATTATAACAATCCTGAAATTATAACCCACAAGCATACAGACTTTCTTCCAGAAGACATACTAGCTAATAACTTCACATCATAATCGCAATTTTCAAATAATCTCATACAAGATACAAGTAAATGACCATATTTCCTCCCAAAAAAATGACCATCTAGTTACATGCATGCCCAACAAAGCATCAAAAGATTCAAAACATGGGCAAGATAGAGATAGCACCTTTCAGAAGCTTGATGAGGACCTGGGTACTTGCATTGATTGTGGACTGCAAAATTGGGCCAAAAATGAGGGGGGGGGCAAACAGTGACAACATCCAGTCCACTCATTTTTGCACAACAACTCGCTTAACCTTTGCATCAGCACATGCTTTAAGCACATTTAGCGTTCCTCTAATAGCTGGATCAAGCACTTCCACCTAAAACCCATGAGAAGGGGGCAAATTGTGGGCAATATGTGATTTTAAAGGAAACAAAATAAAGAGATGATGCCTTACCTCATGGTTCTGAATAATGGATGGAAGAGGGCTAGCAACATGAAAAACTCCATTGCAACCTTGAATAGCTGAAGAGAGAGAGAGCTGTAGTCCAGCAAGTCCGCTTTGACAAGTTAATTTCAGATGCCTTTTCAAGCTTGTTCTTCTCATCAGCTGCATAAAAATTGAAGGGAAAACGCAGGTTATCCAAAAAGAAATTAGTAAAAACAAAAGGAAGTTGTGTTCCATGGACCCAAGAACCTAGGTATCCTCCAGCTCCACACTTTGCCCTTTGATGGCGCCGCCATTTTCCGATTTCTAAATCTCAGAATGATCTACTTTAGATTCTTTTGGGAGTATCGGTAGTAAAGATTTTACAATAATCAGTAGTTGGATTTGGAATTGATGGACACTTTGATATTCTGAATTTGGCAAGTGAATTGTGTTTGCTGTGAGTTGTCCCTCTTTTGATCCCATTACCTGCAATGATTTTGCTAATATGCAGCTTCATTATTTACCTTTTATATTTGGCTTAATACATTTCTAACCCCTACACTTTACCATTTTATTCTTTATGACCTATAATTTTTTTCATTTCCTATTTAACCTCTTGACTTTCAATTTTGTTTTATTTAACCCCCAACTTCATTTTTTTTGTTTTTGTCTAGCGTGCCAAAACGCGTGTATTCAAACGTTTTGAAGCGCGTTTAGGATAACTAAAATGCATAATTTAATTCTTAAATTATTTTATTTTGTTCTATTAACCCCTGAACTATTTCTTTTCCTATTGCACATTTAAAATTTTAATTTTAACTCATTTAACCTCATCGAAAATACAATTATTAAATTGTGTCTAGCATGAATGCTTAACAACATGTAAGATTAATTTATGAATGATAACATATAATTTTTAAAAAATATATTAAATTTTGATAAATTTTTTGTAAATGTCAACGATGATATAAATGAAAAAAAATGGTAGGAATAAATAAAAAATATTTAAACTTAGTCGAAATTTTACATGATATTACTTCTTGTATATGTAAAATCACATTTCAACAATGATAAAAAAGAAGTTTGTCTCTTTTTTCAATGATGTTTATAAAATATATAAATTTAACATACTTTGATGATATGAAATGAAGGTTGATTATTTAAAAATTATAAAATTATAAATTTTAGTGTGTTTCAAGTTTGTGTTAAAATTTCAAAAGACGTTAAAGTTCATGATTTTTAAATAAGTAAGTCTTAAATGAATTTTAAATAATATATAAAATATATTGTTCTTTATTTTAAATATAAGAAATATATTTATATCTTTTTTAAAAATTAATACATTGTGTGAGAGGTCAAAGGATCAAAAATAGTAGTTTAGATGTGCAATGAGACAAAAATCCAGTTAAGGAATCAAGTACAATAAAATTCAAATTTGGTTTGTCCATGTCAGCGCGCGTGCATTCACGCACTATTTGAGGGGTTAAATATTTTGAAAGTTCAGAGTTTTAATTGAAAACAAAAAAATTTATACGTCTTAAAGAATAAAGTGTTAAAGTTTAGAAGTTAAAAAAATGCATTAAACCTTTATATTTTTTATATTATATAATTACATTCAAATTTATCTATAACAAGTTTCTATGTGAGAAAATTAATAGAAGTATAACGCTGCCAAATTAATTTTTAGATTAATGTACGGACTCTAAAATAGGTTTAGCCAAAAAAAAAACTCAACTGGATGGTAATAGAAAAATCATTTTCATCATCGAAAATATCCACGTTTTTTGATATTTTCGAAAGATAAAACATAAAAATTGAACCAAGCAAAAAAGAATTACTATTTTCCAGGAGGATTTTTTTTCCTCGTCTATTTACCCCAAACAACCGGGTTTTAAATTGCCATTTAAATTTTTCCCGTGTTAATCTTCAATTATATCAAAAATATCTACGTTTATTTAAATTTTAAATTTAATTTTTTTAATGAATCAATTGTTTGATCACACAACAAATTATATTCGAGACCGAATATGGTAAAAATAGAAAGTTATAAAATGTAAATCAAAAATTTATAATATTCGAATTTTGCTGTCAAAATTTCATCTTTAATTTTTAATTTTTAATTTTTTAATTTAAAGAATTATTTATCGGTTTAATTATGTATTGACTACATTGTATCAGTTTATTTACGATATTATGTATTTCTATCATTTTCCACATTCTTATCAGCAAACAATTTAAGAAAATATTAAATAAAAATAATAAAGAAAGTCAATTTTAAATTTTTTTATCTAGTAGGAATAAGATTTTTTGTTTTTCAAAAAAAGAAGGCCGGGCCTGGAGCACTAAAATGGACCCGTGTGTATTTCAAAGCCCAAGGAAGCATTTCTTAGGACTGAAAATTTGGCTCCCAGCGGTTTCATGAAATTTGTGAGTTGATTTCCTAAATCCTGATCGATCAGTTAAGCTGCTCCATCCTCAGTGATTACTACTCGTGGAAGAAATTAATCATCCGAAATAATGCCCAGTAATAGTTGGAGAAGAACCCTAGGAGATGCGAGGTCCTTCGTGGGCAATTCCATGGGAGGCCTCAGAGGAGGTACCAATTTGGCTTCGTGGGTGGTTGCTGGAACCCTAGCTTACTTTCTCTGGATTAAGCCTTCTCAAGATCTTAAGCGACAACAACAGGTACACCTCGCTTTCTTTTCCTTTTCGAATCAAATTAAGACTCTTCATTTCACTTTTGTTTTTGCAGGAAAGAGCAGCAATTGCAGCTGCTTCGGATCCTTATCGATACGTTGAGAAGCGAAAACCTATACCCGATCCACAGGTACACTACTTCAATTATCTTATCCATCTGCTTTTTACTCTTGGAATTGAATATTAACTCATTTGCAGGAAACTGGATTGATATATGGTAACAAGAATAAACCTAGCAAACCTCCCCAATAATACCTCACTTCACATCCTCTTCTTTGTAAGTTAAATATATTGAATATCTTATCAGTATATATTCATGTTACAATGTAATTGTAGTCTTGTGATTCTATCTTTTACAAGTCACAATAAAACATAAATTCTTTTTTTTTCTTCATATAACTTATTTTCTTTTGTTACTTATGACGAGCCTATTTTACTTCTTGGCTAGTTATGTGTGAGATATTGAATAAGGGCTTCTTTGAGAGTCGAAGACATTATGCATATATTATTTTTTGTTATTAGAAAAAAATAATAAAGTACAGATATATTTGATTGCTATCTTGTAAAAAGTACAGTTTGTCATTTGGTTTGGCTTCCTTTCCATTTCTTTGGAATGACATTTTTTAATTATTTTAATGATGCAAATCAAGCATTGCAGTTTGAGGAGCTGTGCCAACATTACCAGAAAATGTTAATGCCCTAAAATTGCATTCAAAATTACACCTTATAACAATGTAATGTGAGCCAACTAATGAATTCCCAAGTCTTGTCTTGTTTTAAGTTGTGTATTACCATGGTCTTCCTATGTTGCCAAAATTTTTGATTTTGGATACTGCATATATGCATTTAGATTTTGTTTGATGAGGAACAATCAAGTTATCAGTTTCAGAATTAATTTCTTTTTCTCTTTTTTTAGCTCAGAATGTTCTGACTTGGAGACTCTCTATTACTAATTCAGATGTAAAACGTTGGTTTATTGTTCCTATGTCTACACATTGAGATAGTTATTTTGAAATTTAAGTTTAAAAGATCACATGGTAATGAAAAATAATAGAGAAAACTTACCCCTTACAGCATTGGAATAGTCACTTCCTCTTAGATTATTGGAACAATATATTATTGGACTCTTCTTTTTACTGGATTTAATGATAGGTATATGAGGTATCTAATATTGCCAATTTGCCACAATGCTAGAAGATCTCTGTCATGAAACTATTGCAACTAGAGATTTCAGATTTTGGGTAGTTCCTGGTGCTGTATTATCTTCAATGTTCATTGATTATGTTCCTATATATTTTAATAAAAAGGACCTTATTTAATTGTCTTGTCAAGGAATGCAGTGATCGTCCAGCTTGTTTTTCCGTATATTTTGCTTTGAAATATATATAATATACTAATGATTGTGATAAAGAACGAATTCCAAGTTCCTATGAGCTTATAGACTTCCAAATTCCTAAGAACATGTTTTGAATACTATAATGGAGAACTGATGTGTAGATCCACTGGATAACATTTGGTTCCCCATTCATTCTATTGTTGTTAGCTTTTGCTTACATTGGGCGATGCTGTAATGGTGCCTGCCTAATGAAGCAATTGTTAATTTGTTATTGACAGTTCGCCCTGAGTGAGGCTTACAACTTACTGTTGTAGCATACAAGCTGTATGTAAGCCGGCAAGAACTTTTTAGAAGAAAAATTAGTTTGATAGCAGGCAGTGTGAATCTAGATAGCATATATGTTTTCAAGGGATAGTTATTTTGCTCATCGACAAATGACTATTAATGTAGAGTAAATGAAGTTTATTCTCCTTCCTCGATATGTTTTCCCAATTAAGGTAAGCTGTCTTTTATTACCTTCTGGGTTATGCTTTCTTTCCAAACATAAAGTTAATGATAGCTTAGCAGTGATAGTTTATCTTAATTGCAAGGTGTCAATTAAAACACGGGGGTTGTTATATTAAGTCTAGTATTTGTGCTTTGCTGTCTTGTCTCAAAAGTTAGGAAACTAAAAATTTATAGAGAAGCTCAAAGTGTGAGCCCATATTTTGGCATAATTGCGCGGCAACTGCACAGAACTTTTCTCAAGTTTTGCAGGTTTCTAAGTTTAAGCAAAGAAAGGAAGCTGAAAAAGGGGACGGGAGCTGAATTTACATCGGAGGATAGCGGGCTCCATAAAAGTGGGGTCATCGGAAGGGGACATAATCACATGTCATTTTGACAAACTGGCTGCACTAATTATTGGTGGAACCCCAGTCCAGGTGATGTTCAATCATGCAACTCATCCAACGTCTGCATTTGGAAGTGCTCCGCTGATCTCTATCGCATTTCTGCATATATGATTGCCACCATGGAAATTTGAAATTCTCTAAATTCCTCTGCCAAGTCAACATATATGACATCACACTTGCTTTGCTGAACTTTGAGATATTTCCTGAGGGCTTTATGAAAGGAAAATGAAATTTGCAAAAATATCTGTGAGTTCCTTTTTTTTGGGTTTTATTTCAAGGGAACAGTGAAGCTACTATAGGCGTGGGTAAGAGTTGGTTGGGATGGGGTTCAATTTAGTACGTGGATTAGGAACTTCCAGTTCCAGTTTCGGGTGAAAGCAGTTACAGTTGGGTTCTGTTATAGATGTAGAGGATTAGTAATGTAGCAGGTAAAGTTAGGGAAGTATAAGCCATCAGAGATGAAAGCTATACTGATTAGATGGCATTTGATTCTGAATGGGATGAAAAGTGGACCCCATACTGGGCCCATGCCTATTATAAGCTGACGAGGCAAGGGCTTTCTTTAATCATCTTAAGCGTAATCTAGTAGTAGTATACCAAGTTGCTTGTGCTTTCTAATAATTTAATTAGAACATTTTGTTTGCGTTTCTGATGGCCACTATGCTCCAGCAAATGTTGTTGGACGTTTTTAAATCGGTGGTCCCTAATTCTCTTCGCAATTAGTAATAGTTTGAAAATCCTAATTTCATCAATTTTTTATATTTGAAAGTAAAAGTTATATGGATTATTGAGGGTTTTTTGTTAGTGGCTTAAGATTGTAGTAATGATCTTCTGCGGGACCCAGCATCCATCATTCCGTCATATACTTATTTGGACAAATAATTAAGTTTGATGGTTTGAATAAAGTTATTTATAAATAAATATATTATATTTGTGTTTCAAATTTATATTTTAGTCACTCATTTGTAGTGTGGCTATTTGTAATATGCTTTATAATATGAAAATGAGAATCAGTTAAATAATGAGGTGCTGCATGTGTTGGTTCTCCAAATACGAATGGATTATTATAGTCAACCTCGCAGAAAGTAACCATGGGAATTAGTTTTGTGTTCTTCATTTCCTATTTGCAAAAAAGGTGAGGAGATGTTTGGATAGTGCAATATTTTGATCAAATAATGTGTAATTTAAATGTATGGATATCATGTGGTTCATCAAATCAATATTGACCTTCTATATACATACATATGGCTATGAGCAAAAATAGTAGTAATATGGGGATGGAAGGAGCTGTGATGTAGGGTTTCATTAGTTGGTTGCTATGACTCGGTTGGATTGGATATATCATATATGAATGAGACAAGTTGAAATGAATTGGATGCTGACAACCCACAAATTCTTGTAGACTTGCATCATATTGAAAATTCAAATGCAATGAATTTGAAAGATGAGAAATTTGACAAAATTGGTTTGTTGGACTTGGAGGATGATTATTATAAATAAAGATATGTGAGTGGGCAGTCTTATTGGTTACCTAAGACAGACATTGGTGGGTATAATGTCAGGTGGTGTTCATTCCCATTCCCATTCATTATTTAGCTAAGCAGGTTTTGTGTGGATGGGGACTCAATTGGGACGATACAATTTGGTTGGGGTTGCTTTTGTTTTGGCCTAGCAAACGGACAATTTATACTTCATTAATTAGCGTACAGAAAATCCGGTTTAAATTTTGCAAGTATAGTCTGTAGCATCGTGAATATAGATAAGGTTGACCAAGTACCGATGTCCCGACATAATCCACGTGGTCTGACATCTCCATTTTTGTTGACTGCACGTGACCTCTGTTTTCCCTCTTTGTCACTCTCGCACGTGCGCCAGACTCTCAGTTTATTGCCAGTTTGACGGTGAGCATCAAATTTTACTTCATAGTTCATACAACCATTCCATTGCGTTGTTTGCTAATTACTCCATCCAACTGCAAACACAAAAGTCATTTGTTGTAATATTAAACACATACAAAGAGGAAGCTGTGCTCGGCTGGGCATATATATTTGCGTAACTTGAGAGCAGTTATTAAGCTGGTTTTAAGCTCAACTTAAGAGCAAACCGCCCCCCAGTTTCATTCATTTTTATTTAAAAACCATACTTTTTTTTAATAAGCTACCTGAGGTATTTTGGACAGATTTTAATCTTTAAATTTTTCATATTCATGTAATTTTCATTCGAATCGGATAGGTCTTTTATGTAAAACTTTAGTCACAAATTTTAAACCGTTACATGTATGAGTATAGTTTGAATCCGTAACGACTTACCGACTCATTTGGATATTATACCTTTTCATTTAGTATATAAATCATTTGCAATTTATCACAAGTAATTATAGACACAAGGATAATTTCGTGGCGATGATAACATCCATCGCCAAGTATGGGTCTCACGGAATTAAAAGCAAAATATGATGAGATATGGTTGGCGTTTGGCAAGCACCATGATTCAATCAACCCTCACAACGCCACTAACTGTAATCTCCTAATTAATAATCAGAAATAAAAATTTAAATGAACATGTTTTTACAGTTATCAAATTATTACTATTTTTTAATAAAAATAACTGTCGAATTAAAAAAAATTATAAAAGGATTATTTATGAATTTCATATTGAGAGGAGGCCGCTGATATATTTTATATCAAAATTTATTGATGGAAACACCGACTTGCAGTCTAACTTTACATCATTACCACAACAATATCACATAAACTTTTACTTATTATTAACACCATGCATGCATCAGTTTCTTCAAAATAATCCCTTATTCTAACAAAAAAAATCTGTTTCCCAACCTTAAAATCAAATTTCACGCAGCTGAAAACATCTAGAGACATAATTACAAAGTTTATACAATATATATTAGTTCTTCATTTGCAAGTTATATGTTGTTTTGTTATTATGTTATGTGTCGCGTTCATATGGCAAATATGTAAAACCAAACAACAAATCTAATGTCTATATATATTAGTAGACATTTGGTCTAATAAAATAACGAGTGACCTCCTCTTGATATGAAATTTAATTATAGTTCCAAATCGGTTTTACAATTTAAAAATTAAATTCAAGTCAAATTGTAATGTATTTTACATCTTAACGATTAAATATATAAGAAAATAGTGTTATTTTTTAGAAAAATAAATATTTTTTTCAAAAAGTATATAATAGTATATATTAAAATTGGACTAAACCGACTTGTAAAAAGTCTCTAATTTAGAAACCAAATTGACTATTTCCGGTTTAGTTGGGTTCGGTTTTTCGGCTAAATTGGTTAGGTGCACAGCCCTAGTTCTGACTTCTAAGCATCTAAACGCTCCATTAATTTACTTCTTCTTTTTCCCCTCATATTCCTTTCTGCTTCTCTTCTCTTTCCTTTTTTTTTTTTCAAGTTGTTTGAAATTCTAGTAATGGATGCACACCTCTGAAAGTATGATCGCAGAATTTTGCAGTGATAAGTTTATCAAAGTTGATGTAGTTGGATGTATTTGCGTTAAGTGGTGAATAAAGATCTGAGTCCTTTCACACACTGCTAATTAAGCAACACTTTCCCGTATTTTCTGCAGACGACGACGACGATGATGATGGATTATTAATTGAAGTTGAAGCAAGAGATAGCAGCTGCACTTAATTTCAGCTTCACTGCTTCCTGCATAAGTAAAAAAGGTAAGATGTACTAAAAATCAGACTGACTGACAAAAGTGGGAAATAATAATAAGTGGTGGGAGAGAGTAGATGTTGGTGGCGGCATGGCGGGGTATAATCCACCCTATGTTCACCAACTTCTAACACCCGACCTTCATCTTCAAGGCCCTTCTTTTCCAATATCGCAGGATGATAACAACATCTCACCTCAATCCAAAGACCTCCAAAACAATAACCTATCTCATGACACCGTATCGCCCACTTCTGGCGGCTCCAATCGCCGCCCTAGAGGCCGTCCTTCTGGCTCCAAAAACAAACCTAAGCCTCCTATTATTGTAACACGCGACTCCCCCAATGCCCTCCGATCTCACGTGCTTGAGGTTTCCGGCGGCAGCGATATCATGGAGAGTGTCTCCTGTTATGCCAGAAAGAGAGGGAGAGGGGTCTGTGTGCTTAGCGGCAATGGGACTGTGGCTAATGTTACACTGAGACAGCCGGCGTCTCCTGCGGGGAGTGTCCTCACTTTGCACGGCAGGTTTGAGATTCTTTCGCTATCTGGAACGGTGCTTCCGCCCCCAGCGCCGCCTGGAGCGGGAGGGTTGTCGATATTTCTTTCTGGAGGACAGGGACAAGTTGTTGGAGGAAGCGTGGTTGGTCCGTTGATGGCTTCTGGGCCTGTAGTTTTGATGGCTGCGTCTTTTGCCAATGCTGTGTTCGAGCGTTTGCCTTTGGATGAGGAGGCAGAAGGAACCGCGCCAGTTCAATCCACTGCTTCACAGTCTTCAGGAGTGACTGGAGGAGGGGGCGGTGGAGCTGGGCAGATTGGGGATGGAGGGGGTGGCGGTCTTTTTAATAATATGGGAAATTATCCCTTTTCGTCAAATGATTTGTTGGGATGGGGTGGAAGTGCTGCGAGGCCTCCATTTTAGGAGTCTAATGATTTGAGTTGAATATAAAAAATGAAGAAGATTTCGATATATAATCTATGAGTGGAGGCTGGTTCTTGGTTTTGTTTGTAATCAACAAGGTCAGTGAAGTTCATATTCACAACTCCCATTTGGCTTCTCTTAATTTTCCCTTTCTAATTTACTTCTTCACATCAATATATATTCCTACTTTGATAATTGCTAGTTGTTTGTAATTGAGCGATTTATATGTAGACATATATTAATTGATGCATATATACATACAGCCGATGATGCTATTTCTAGGGTTCATATAATTTGTGTTTTCCATTTCTTGAGCTACACTTTATTCTATGCTTTTGTTTATGATTTAGTACGAGAATGTGCTTCAAATTTGTGATTTTTTATTGAAAACTAATGACAAGAATGTTTTCGTCGTTATAATTCTGGTTTCAATAATTAATTATACACTATGGTGAATAATGAATGCATTTTTAGATGTTTAAATAACCTAGTATTTATTTGTTTAATGATTTTCCAATATAAAAATGAAGGTTGATTTATTTGTAGGATTGTTCTTTGTATGTAGCTAGGCAGGTGAAACAGAAGTTTATGTGTGCATGTCTTCTCCATCTATATACTCATCTAAGAAATAGTATTGTAAAGAACCTTAAAATTAAGGTTGTTCCTCTTTTACAGAAGAAAAAGAAACGGCTTAATACATAATTTGACCCATAAACTATACCATTTTATTCTCCGCGACCTCTAAACTAATTTCGTTTTCTTTTGGACCTCTTAACTCTTTTTTTTATTCTATTTAACCCCTCACACGGAATGTGCAAACCACGCGCGATGACGTGGATAAAATTGCTGACATGGCTTTTCTGACATGGGGTTAAATAGAATAAAAAAAATAGTTAAGAGGTTCAATGGAACACTAAAATAGTTTAGAGGTTATAGGGAATAAAAGGGTAGGGTTTATGGGTCAAAAAATATATTAAGCCTAAATATATTTTTTTAATTTATAATAAAAAGTGATATAGTTTACATATTATTTGAAAAAATCATCTAAGGCTTTAAAAGTCATGAAATTTAGCGTGTTTTCCAATTTTAACACAAATTTTAAAAATTCAGAATTGATTTGAAAGTTTGAAATTGCAAAAAATTAAAAGCTGGCGTATTAAAATTGGAAATTCGTGAAACACACTAAAAATTATAATATTTTAAAAAATTTAGTCTTTTTTTAATATTATCACAGTATAGTAAATTTATATATTTTATAATATCGTTAAAAACAGACAAACTTCATTTATCATTATTGAAATGTAAACAAATATTTACATGTACAAGAAGTTATATTATGTAATTATTTGACTAAAATTCAATATTATTTTATTTTTCTAGAAGATTAAATGGATAAAAATTAAATAATTGTATTTTGGAGAAGGTTAAATGGGTAAAAATTAAAAGTTTGAAGGTGTAACAGGAAAATAAAATAAATTCAGGGGTCAAATAGAACAAAATAGTGTAGTTCGTGTGTTCAATAGAACAATTTATGCTTTTTAATTATCCTTCACGCGCTTCAAAGCGTTTGAAAACACGCGCTTTTGCCACGTTGGAGGAAAAAGGTCAGATCGGCAAAAAAGTTGCAGTTGACGGGTTAAATAGAACAAAAAATAAAGTTAACAGGTCCAATAGAATATCAAATTAGTTTAAGAGTCTCTGAGAATAAAAGTGTATAGTTTAGGGGTCAAATGATGTATTAAGCCAAAAAGAAACCCTAGCTAGTTTCTCAACTTGGACAACTCACTTTGTATATTTTCTTTCTTTCTTTTTTCTGCCAGCTTTTTGACCAAACGTTACAGCGGTAGAAACTAGAGAGTAGAGAAACAAACTTCTCTTGTCAGTTACATAAATGTTATAATTGCAGTCATTAAATTAGAGTACTCCTTCGTTCCAATAGAGTTGTTCATTTTATCTTTATCATACAGTTTAAGAAAAGTAATTATTATTTATTTATGAGTTTTATAAAAAAAAATCTTACTTTTTTTATCATATCCCTATTTAATATGAAGTCCACTTATAATTTATTTTTAATTTACTCATTAGTGAATTTTAAATAGGGATAATATAAAAAAATAGAGTGTAAAAGTTAGTTACTTTTTTAAAGTGGACAAAAGATTTAGGACAAAAAAATTCTCAAAGTGACAACTCTATTGGAACAAAAGGAGTACATAAAACAAGCTTTCAATGTATGAGTTTGAATCAATCACGAGTTGACTCGACTCTGCTTGATTACATGCAAAACAAATAACCCACTCCAAACAAAAAAAAGAACAAAAGCAAATTATGCTAAAGTCCCTCAAGTATACCATAATTAACAGTATGACACCTTTTATTTAAAAGTCTATTTAATGGTCCCTCAATTTTAATTCCGTTAACTATTAGATCCCTCCGTTAATTTTGACACTTATTTTTAAACAATTTAATACCCCATCTTTAATTTTGTGAATGATTCCGTCCCTCATTTTTAATTTTATTTTGGTCCCTCACTTTTAAACAATTTAGTACTCGAGTTTCAATCCGTTAAACGATTTGGTCCCTCAAATTAACAGAAGGATCTCTCAGTTAATGAAATTAAAACTGAAGGACCATTAAATAGACTTTTGAAATAACGAGTATCAAACTGTTAATTATAGTATACTTCAAGGGCCTCTGAGTAATTTTCTCAAAAAACAAAACATTTTGGTTTGCAAAAAGTTGATTGGGACGATGCGATATTGAAACTTGAGAGAGGGAAATAAAATGGTTAATGAGACTCCAAATATGGAAAAATTCTTAGGTAGATTCAGTTCAGCACGTCATCCGTGGAATAAACCAATCATATCATAACATCTCATTAAAATTAAGATATTTTTATAATATTATTATTCAAAAGTGTATGCAAATACCAAACAAATTTACAAAAATACCCTCATTTTAATGAAGTGTTATGATATGATTAGTGTAGTCTACCCTGAATCTATATAAGATTCTTTCAAACAGGACTCTTCTTTCTGTGTGTTTTGTTTTTGATATACATATATGAGATATAATACATTAATGATAAAGGAAGTGCATTATAGTATTATACTACATTTCCTTTATATAGAAATTACCTATTTATATAAATATTGTCACTAGAGATTACATTGATATAAGATATTGTATTAGCAGCTACCGTTGTTTATTACCTTAATTTGATTTGCTACCTACATGATTTCATGGATAATCAATTGAAAATTAAACAAGATTTTAAATAACAAATACTAACAAACTAGTTAAGCTTTTTAGAGAAAAATCATTATACAGAGAAAATCATTTTTAGGAATCGCTAAACAACCATTACCAAAAAATAATCTGTTTGCCATTGTATTTTAAACAAAAAATAGTTATAGCAACAGCATGCCAAGTCCAACTAATTTTGGGCCTATTATCCCAAGTTCATATAAAGACATGAATAATCATTTGATTAATAGTACTCTCAAACTGGCAAAAATATATGACGAACACTAGTTTATCTAAACAAAACAGGCACTTACATTTATTTTTTTAATTCGTCAAACTTCATTAAATCGAATATAAAACAATTATATTTATAAAAAATTCGGAAAAATTTAAAAACTAAACCTGATAATCTGATATGGCCTGATTCGCGGATCTATTTATAAAAATAAAAATAAATAAATTATCCTAATTACTATAGTTATAATTTTTTTTATGTATTCAACTATTATAAATAATTATTCAAGTAATAAATGAATGTCTATAATTCAAATTAAAAAAGTAAAAAAATACTGCCTGAAACAGAAATAATAGTACATAAAAGTAAAACACTAAACTTTAAGATCGGACGATGCTTAGTTTGTTTACTTAAAATTGCAACTCTCCGACTCCAGCATCTATGTTCTTGTTAGTTTTTTTTGGCATGTGTTTTTTTTTATTACTCCCTCCGTTCCAAAAAAAATATACCATTTGAACAAACAATTTTTTAAAAAAATATAGTCAAATTTATTAAAATTAGTTTTTTGTTCATCTTTTCAATTTTATCCTTATATAACTTTAAATATATAAAAAGCATATTAATGATTAGTTTGTTTATTGGTGAATTTTATATTAAAACACGAAGCCATTAATTCATTTGAAAATAACTAGACATATTTATTAGGGGTATATAAGACAGGTCTTTAAATTATTTACCAAATATAGAAAGTGGCCTATAATTGGAACGCCAAAAATGAAAAGGTGGAAAAAGGAAGGAGTATTATTTATGAAAATAAGCAAAAGGACCACTTTCTGCATTAAAAATAGTCTTGCCATTGCCGAGTTGCTATTGAAGATTTAAAGGTAACAGAACCTTTCCAAACATAAACAAGAAAAAGTATAAATTATGATGACAAGCCAACTAACTAAACCCTTAAATACTACTAATTAAAGAATATTTCATTACATTTGCTCATTAAGAAGCGAATCATCCTAATGTACCTTTTATGGTGCCTCTCCCACTAAGCGCCTATCTTAATACTCAATAATCCATTCCCAGTGGCATCTGAGGCTTGAGATTCATCCATGGTCTCAGCTAACCAACAATAATATATCAGATATTAATTACTATAACTAAACCAGTAAACGGCAGGCTTACCCGCAGCTGCGTGTGTTCACTGAAGAGCCAGCCATGAACAAATAAGAAGTTATTGCCACCAGATTGCTTAACCTAAGGGGGAACTCCTCATAAACCAACACATATTCAGTTTGAACAACTAAAAAAGTCTTTGGAACTAACTTGTATGTGTTGCACATAAGATTAACTACTTCTACAAAGTATGTCAGTTTGGACTATCTAACAACAAGGAAACAAACATGTCTCTACATCGCACACCTTCTCCCTGAGATTTCAAATATTTTCAGCAAAGTTGTTCCACCCAGATCCTTAAATAGAAACTCAAGCTGATCCTCTCTCAATTGGGACGCGAACATAGAGTCGGCCATGAAGGCTCACCACAGCAGATGTTTGAAGCGGATCAATTCTTGAAGGTAAGCTTATCACCTGACCACCAAATCCAAACAAGATATTCATAAGATTCTTGCAATACTCACAAGAAACAACCATTGAGGGTTGCTTCCTAAACGACAATTAGACCCCATTACTGCCTAAATAAGATTAAGGCCCTCTAACAATATGCATATTTTACGACATGTTATAAGATGCATGCAGGCATGCCTTGGTACAACAATAAAGCAGTTCCTTTAGTGACCTGTAGATCATGAGTTCGATGCATGGAAACAACCTCTTTGCATATGTAAGGGAAGACTGCATATACATATGTGCCCAGCATGGGGAGCACTTCGTGGACCGGGTGAGGCCTTTATAAAAGTAAGATGCACACCATATACGTGTTGATTTCTTCAGTAAGAGTTTTGTGTGCATGCAGAAATACCTTCTTAAATGGTGTTATACCCCAAGGATTATCAAGCTGCTCTGGTTGACCCGTTATAACCAGACGTCCAGCGGGATCTGATTGAACTCGCACCTGAAATCACCAAGAAGGTAAGGTTAGCCAACAATAGAATCATAAGTCGTATGATACTCTCCCACTTAAAATGTCCACTTTGTATTATTAGTAATTTTTTTAATTTAAACTTCCTCTTTTATCCCTTTCCTTAGCTTAATATTTCAACACAATTCACAAGATAATTATAGTGAAAATTATAACCATTATCAAAAATAACATTTAATAAGAGTAAAACAAGAACCAAAATACATGAATTTATATCCTCTTAAACTGTTTAAAACAAAAAATGACTTCTCAAATGTAAGAGAGGGCGGAGTACTATGGAAACCTTAGTCTTTGACAAAAGCTAGCCTACTGAGAGGAATTACTTTTATTTATTTTATTGCACAGTCACATCTCAATAAATTCTGTTATTCATCTCATCTAAAAGTTAGATCATTTCCCACAACAGCAAACTGTAATTTCACTGATGAAGATTGAAGATAAATGTTTTTAACTTCATATCCTTAATAGTAACTTGTATGTGCATGCAAATCTGATGAGTAAATAAGCAATGTGTATAATTTAATGCATCTATATTTTGTGAAAAGTATAGCACGTAGACAAATGTAAGTTGACATAGTAAACTAACCAATATGCATGCTTTCATGCAGCTAGATTATATAAAAGAAAATGTCAAGAGTGGGGTTCTGCCTCCCTTTTTTCTGCAACATGCTGCCAAAGTTCAAAGGATAAAAAATAGCATAGAATCTTGTGCAGAAACAGGGTCATGTATGTTTCTGTTAAACAGCATGGATTTACAATAGGAGCAAAAACACCCAGAAAATAATGCAATCATGCAATGTCCTCTCTGCATACATATTTCTTCTAGATCCTCAGATCTCACTTCTATTGCTAAGCAGTTTTTAATAAGAATCATGTCAAACAGTGAAAAATATAAGGAATTACCTCCTCCCTCAGAAGCCCAGGGACCAGAGCATACACCTCAAAGCAATCATTCTGCGGACAGGAACCATGCATTTTGTCAGAATTCCCAGCAGAAAGAACTAGACAAATGACCGCTAATGTCCAGAGATAAGGACAGTTATCTCGGAACTAGACAGCTAATCCAACAAATAAATAATTCAGCACACTTACAGATTCCCGCACGTTGACCTTCACCCAATCAGCCGGGGGTCCAACATCAATAACTTCCAAATCCAACCTACCAGGAGAAAAAAGCAGACATTTAGATTTAGTTGTTCAAGACAGAAGACGTGAAACTAGGCGCTTTACCCACACAGTAGGATTTTACTAAACGCATAATGCCCTGTCCATATTCCTTGAACTAAAATATGTAGCAGCATAGATCGATAGCTAATCTATCTATATGCAGGGGCGGAACTAAGTGGAAGGGTGAGGGCGCAACCGCCCCTCCCAAACTTTTTTTTTCACTAACTTCGGATTTTTGTATAGCTAGCCCCCCCCCCCCCCCCCCCCCAAACTTTTTTTTTTTATAAAAAAAAAAAAAAACTCCTTCCAAGTTTGGATTTTGTATAATTAGCCTCACCGAAATTCTAATCCTAGTTCCGCCCGTCCATATGATAGGATCTTCTCTTTGAAAAAGAAATAATGCTGACTTACCATTCTGCTGAAGATAAGTTCAAACAAACAGCATACTTATACAAAAAAAGTCCACAAAAATTGTTCTCGCCTTCAAAATCGCCTAATTGATAATAATGTAAACAAGAGCAAGAAAATTCAGAAAAAGGCAATTATAAGAAAAATAATGAGGTTTATATCTCAACTCTTTGTCTGTTTCCATGTTTCCGTGTCTCTCTGAAATATCAAGGTTACTCTTATGTTTAAGGAGACCTGATTCAACAGCCAGAACTATATGAGAATGTAAACCGGCATGAAACATTGGCCAGCTGAAAAATATTATCATCCATAAGGCATATACCAATACTTTTGAGCGGTTTTTCACGCCTTGGTGCAGAACTGACATTCCTGTCCTGTTCAAGAAAACAAATGGAAAGGTTTGTTACACGTCACAAAAAAGAGTCATGCAAACAGACATGAAAATAACATAATCAAGATTGAAGGTAGAGCAAACCTTGATAATAGGTTCACTAACCTCACCATGTCCAAGAAGACGTTGGGCATGCCAACCCTGCATAGCACGAGCTGCAGAATCCCTTCTTGCCCTACCAGATCCTGGTGCTTGGTATCCACTTACCTGCAAACAAAATTCACAAGTGGGTAAGAGAGATAGGCCTTAAATACCAATTTTACAACAAACAAAAAACTAAAGATAAAGAACAGTAAGGACTACTACAATATAAGTTGCCACTAAGTTAAACAAGCTCTATTTCTAGATTATTTTAGTTTACATGTATCAGCACATGAAAGTTTACACATTGCACCCATAACCAAAAAAGACTAGTATCCTCTCTCTAGAACATCAAGAATGTGGTTTCTGGGTAATTAAATTTCAAATAGTTCTACATAGCCATGGTTCATTGTGGCATTATTGGTAGATTTAAAGCGGTAAAAGAAACTGGCAAAAGTGAGGGATTCATGCAGTTCAAAAAAAAGATGCAAATAACTTTTACACACTGAAGTTTCACATTTTGAAAAAACAAACTCATTAACTTCTGTTATTATCTTGGTAACTCACGACATAATCCCCATTCTTTACCATTGAAAAGCACAAGATAACAAACTACATGTTAGGCAAATGCACCAGCATGTTAAGTAAGAACACCTTGTTACTTTTTACTAAGAGATAGATGCCTAATGATTTGATTTATCACAGTCTCTAAGTTCTACTTGATGGGAAACTAATATCAATATGTTAAACAGCTAATGTTGAGCCATAAAACCACCTATGCTTGTGTAAAATTAGGACTAAAACAATATAAGCTTAAGCAAACTGCACATTTCTAAGACAAACGAACTCAATAGAAGCCCTAGCCTTATGGATTCGAGCTGTTATAAACCTCGTTATTAGTCATTTCTCATGTCATTAATGCTAAGGAAATACTTTATTCCTCACTCTCCATGTCGGATTGCCTCTTTATTATGAAAATAAAGATAATAAATAATCTTTCAGTTCCAAACACTTCTCTGTGCTACATACCATTAATGTTTTGCATTACAATAGCATATAATTACATCACAGGCTTCACAGCTATAGCTTGTTTCAAGTGGTATGAAACAACCATAAGAAGAAGGAATAAAAATATACCTCCTTTTCAACACTAGCAGGCTGGTGTAGGGGTGAGTTAGGAAGTTGCAGCTCACCAATTTGACTCTTGTGCTTTTCATATTCCAAAAGCGTCTGTGAGTGAAGAAATCAGAAATATAGGACACAAGAAAACTATACAATAAAGCTTTGAGGAACTGTTGTCTGAGAAGTATTTGGTCCTAATAGAAAGCTACGAAATCCATTTAAGGGTAACAGTTTTAAGTCTCTATGTTTGTGTCATTTGAATGATGACTCTATTATAGATTCCCCATCAATTAGAAGGGAACAAAAAGAAATAATAATCCAAAACCTATTAATCTACCGAGGTCCATCATAATCATGTGTAATAATTCAACTGGAAGCTACATAGCTAACGATTTCCTAACTCGAAAGGCAGTACCTTCTCATAGAATATGCGGAATGTCCAAGAAACTGTTGTACATGTTCTGTAAGAAAGAGAACAAGTTCAGCATTTGTATTAACAAGTATAACTTCCCCCTCCAAATAACAAAAATTACAGCTAACATGTTAACCAATTGCAGCCCACAAACAAGAAAGTTGCAAAAAACAATAACAGTAATTTTACGATAAAGTATCAGCTGTTTGCAGTCTAAAGTCTAAACCAATACAACTGCTAAATAGCTGACAAGCCAGAGTCTAAATCCATAAATATTTAGCACGAGATTGTTTAAGATAATATCCATGCTGCTTCTTACTTCGGGGGATGGAAAGACTCTCCTACTTGCCGCCATAATTTAGATGCAGTGACCTACAAAAATGTGGAAATAAAAGCAGATTTGTTATGTGCCTCAGTAGTTACAAATATAATCAAAGCTACTAAAATGATTTCAGCACGGTGCTTTAACAAATCATGCCAGATTGTTTAATATGATCTGTTAATCATATGTAATGCCAGATGCTAGGTATTAACTAAAATGATGTGATCAAGGATGGATACATTTGGGAGAGCCAATGCATTATTTTTTTGGAGGGACCAAATAATTATTTTTGCAAAGTTTCAAGAATCTAGAAAATAGATTGCTTAATTTTGTTAAAAGAATTCAGACAAGGAGTGGTTTGCATATTATTTTCACTTCAAATATAAATACACAGCCTTGCCTTGGTAATATCAAAGTCAAAATTTGATGAACAAATGGTACTGAAACCCAAGGAATTTCAAAACAGTGCGAACACATAATCAACACAAAAACTAATAAGTTTTAAGCTCATTTTATTATATTGAGTCAGAATTTGTCTGAGAAATTAACAGTAGGGATTGGCGCGTTAATAAAAGGAAATAACAATAATGAGACAAAAGATGGATGGGAAGAGCACATATCCACTCTACTTCTTCCACCATTTTATGAATGAAAAAGTAGATGTATTGATAGAAAATGCTTTGAGACTATGGAAGATCAGCAAACAAAATTATGAGCAGCTCCGTTTATTTTTCAGATCAATATCAAAGGGCACACAATGAGCAACAGAGTGACAACTAAGTCAGCACAGCAAGGTCAAAATTCCTAGCAATAGAGAATATTAAACCCACACTCTCGGGCTTTCATTTCATTCAATTTGTCAAATAATCTCCCTTCCACGGCCCACTATATAGAGAGTGGGAGGAAAGATTTTAACACCTGCATTGTCCCCTTATATTTATGAGACTTGGCATTGGTATGCTAATTTCAGGTATCATAGCCCATGAAATTCCTATCAGTTCACAGGTATTCGAATAGCAATAATTCAGTCTTTCTCATTCATGTACTAAGTTTAAAGCTCTTATTCTCTCATATTGTGATTACATGCTTTAACTTTTTTTTCCATTATTCATTAGGAACAACAATATCTTGATCTTGACCTAGATCATCTCCAAATACATAGTTATGACAACATAATCCAAGAATAAAATCCATTTAAGTGCAGACTTCCAAAAGCAATGTCTACATTAAGACATAAAAGAAAAGAGGTAGATGGAAGTAATTAATGAAAATAGAAATCTTAGACGGAAGTCTGTACAAAAATTGTAAATCGAGAAGGTATAAAAGCATACCACTTCATAGCCACCTAGTCTGATAACAGATCTCCACAACCTATTTCAAAAAGGAACAACAGATGGATATTAGCTTACACCTGCAACCAAACCAAATGCAGATTTATTAAAACATCCCTGACATGAAACTTACTTCAGGCAATTTAATGGCTCTCCATAAAACTTAGGGGGCTTATATTCGTGGTGGTGTTCCTTGCAGAAAGCTTCCAGATCCCTCATGAATTCTGCTCGGTCTTCAGGGGTCCCGGAGTCATCAGCTTCCCCCATCTGCAAAGTCAAATGCTAATAGTTTTGGTGACAACATTCTTTTACTTGAAATATTCACTGTAAAGAAACATAATAGGATATATTCTTTCTTTACCAATTGCTCGCTAAAAACTACCTCAAAATCAGTCCAGACTCCCTTTGATTTCGTCCCACTCTCATGCCTTGTTCTAGAAGCGGAAGGCTTTCTCTGAGTAATGGGGATAACAGCAAGAGCATCCGGCTGGATAAGAACTTGAGCAGCGCCATTTCCATCATTTATACTTTCTGCCACATCAATGCTAGTAGCATCATTGACATTGGCATCGGCAGCAATCGTGGTTGTAGCAGTAGTTTTCTCATCATTCACATTGGCATCAGCAGCAGTAGTGGTTGTAGCAATAGTGTTCTCATCATTCATCATATTGGTATCAGCAGCAATAGTGGTAGTAGCAGTAGCTTTCTCGTCAGGTAGAAATTCAATGTCGCTCATATGCACATCACTTGCCAAAGTATGAGTGTTGTTATGATTATCATCCTCAGGAGCAGGAACAGATGTTTTCCCGTTTTCAGAGGGATTCTTTTGATTATCCTCTAGCTGGTCAGGCAAGACATCATCCATGACACCAGCGACATCATCCACGACACCTGTGGCATCAACAACGGGCACATCAGCGGCCAGGGCCCAATCTTGACTAGGCACCTCCGTATCTTCCATTCTGTCGTAAGAGAATCATGCAAAATTATATACAATTATAATATTTAAGCTTACCAATAATGACAGCAATTAAATAACAAAACAAATCCGAAAAAAATTGATGAAATTCTCGAAAAATGAAATGCAATTGGATTGTATCTCTGGAGAAAGAAAAAACCCTAGCGTTACATTTTGTTTTTCAATTTTTTTCCTTTTCAGCAAAATTGTTAGCCGAAAATTCGACCTAAATAAAAATAAATCAATAATGATAACAAATATAAAATCTTATCAAATCAACTTGGAAAATATGAAATTTTTCGAATGAGAGATGAATGTGATAAAAAAGAGCTTGCCTGTTAAGGAAAGATGAAAGGAAAAGGGAGCAGAACGGCGGCGTATCAGGTCGGGGACAACGTAGGCAAGGGAGAATGTGTGTTGGTAGTTATCCAGCAGCATACATAGAAAGCAGCGTTCATGGCAGGTACCAGCTGAGGATGATGAATTACGTTACACTCCCTTTTATGCGTATCTCTTCTTAAACAAAAGGAAATAAAAACCGCCGATGGCTGCGGCGGTGGCGGTGTTTTTTTGAAATAAATAAAGGACAAAAAACACGAGCAGTGGCAGAGTAAGCTAACCCCACGGCCAGAGTCTGGATTTTGACGAGCTCCTCTTCTAATTCATGTTTGACTCCAAACTGAACATTACATTACACCTGGACAATCCTATCACTATTTCACTATTTCTTTTAATATCGTTATTACTTTAAGGATCTTTTTATATGTTTAATTTAATTTTCATTTTTAGTGTTTGAAACTTTTAGGGGGTGTTCGGTTCAGTTTTTTTTGTAAATTTTCTAATTTTTAATTTTTTAAAAATTTCAATAAAGTGTTTGATGAGATTTTTTTAAGGATTTTTTTGAACATCTAATAGCTGCTATTGAAAAAATTCAGTTTATAATTTTTTGTCAATAACTCATAACTGTTTTAATATTTTTAATTATTTAAAAAAACTTACTCCTACTAGAATACATCATTTTTAATATATAAAATTATTTAAATTATTTTTAAATACTCTGATTATTTATAAATTATATAAAATTATTATTTATATTAGAACAACTATAATTTAACAATTTTTTAAAATAAATTATACATTTATTAAAAAAATATTTAAATAAATTTAAACTAAATGTTGCTTGTTAAAAAGAATAATTATTAATATTATATAATAATATATTTATAATTTAATAAATAAAAACAAAAATTATGTCTTTTATAGTCATTTTACATAGAAACAGCAGCAACTAATCAAATCTCACCAAATATGTATAATCTATCAACTATCAGCAACAGCTAACAACTACCAACTATAAAAAACAGATGAACTAAAGTCCATGTTGTTTTTAAATTTATAATTTATTTGTTTAAATAAAAATTATATTATTTATTTTCCTAATTTCTAATTTAAATACATTTTTCGTTGATTTTTTTAAAATTTATATTTTGATTTATAAATATTTTACTTAAGTAGTTTAATTGAGTTTAAGCCTCAGAAAAAAAAAATCTTGATCAAGCTTAAATTAAAATATAAAATATACTATAACGGAGTGAAATTTAAATTTAGGACTCATTTTATTTTATCAATTCAATTATAAAGATAACTCTATAGAGAGGAGATACATATTGGGATTGGGATTCTCTCAAGTTCAAATAAACTTGAGAGGGTCATATTCACGATCTACACCGTTCATTGTAAAATGAACGGTGTAGATTAATTTTATTAAAATTTTACTTTTTTGATTTACACCGTTCATTAACATGACCTTCTCAAGTTCAAAATGAACTTGAGAGAATCTCAATCCTACATATTGACCTATTTTGTTTCAAATCAAATTAAGTAACTAAGAGCATATTACAATGGTACTCTATATAATAAAGAGCATTTTATATAAAATTAAGAGCATCTTTCATATAGAGAGCATAATTTTTTATTTTGTTTTAATAGAATCTCTAATTTATAACTCTTTATTTTTCTTTTATCTATAAATGTTAAATAATAGTAGTTTATTAATTCATAATCTATTTTTAATTTTATGTTTTTATGTAGGATAGATAAAGAAATCATATTTTAAAAAAGTAACTAATCATATCATTTAAAAATTGAAAAGATATTGAAAATATATAAATTAGAGAGTGAAATTTGACTCTCCACATGTTGAGAGTCAAACATATTCTCTATTTTAAATTTTAAAAATAGAGAGTTTATCGGAGTTAAAATTTATTGTCAAACTCTTTAAAATAAAGAGTATCACTTTTTTAAAGAGTCCATTTGAGATGCTCTAATGCCAACAGATTTTGAGGAGAAATACTTGTGTGAACCTAGTTTATCACATAAGATCATGAACTATCCATTAAATGCATGACATGTGGCGTAATTAAATATCACATCCAATCAATAAATACAACATTAATTAATGATATTTTAACTAGAATTAAATGCTATTTATTGATTAGATGTGATATTTAATTACGCCACGTGTCATGCATTTAATGGATAGTTAATAATCCTACGTGGCGAAATAGATTCATACAAGAATATTTCGATTTTGAGGGTTAAAGTGTATCACTCAAATCTATTCTTTTTATTAGTTGAACTTCTCTATTATTTAATTCTCAATCTAATAGTAAAAAGAAATTTCGTTATATTACATAAAAGAAATGATTTTTTATTTTTCTTGAGTTTCAGCGGGAAGTGTGTTGCTTTGGTATGGTAGGGTGTTTGAGAACTCCCTGGGATTGAAAGAGCCCTAGAGATCTGGATATGTGGAGGCGGAAAAATAAAACATTTGGCTACGGACACGGCGGAATAATGTTATTTTAAGGTTTTTTATGTTAGAAATGATTTTTTTGTCTGAAAAGTCAAATTTCCGATACATTCTTAAAATGAAAAACGTTAATTGGATGAAATGTCCATGTAACCTAACTAGATATTAGTACTATTTGTTACCATATTATGAACGGATTGTATATTCATTTAAATACATTACATATTTAAAAATCAGAATACAATCTATTTATATAATGTGTCGAAGTTTAAATTCGAACAAAATACATTTATTTAACATATTCACATAATAGGAACTATTCAATGTATAGTATAATTTAAAAAAAAAGAAGAAATTTGAAGTTTTAAAAGTAAAAGAATTTACACAACAATTGGAGCTGGGGGCCATATGATTCATATCCCAATTATCTCCCTGGGATCCATCTATTATTCTTGGCTAATAATCACCCACGGTCTCTAATTTTAGGGGTACCTTACGACAAACCTCCTGATCGAAAAAAACGATCAGTATACCTCCTGATTTTTGTGTCGGCGCTCGCTAAACCCCTTTTGGGCGAAAATACCTCTGGCGCCGTCTTTTTTGGTCAACTGACATTTCAAAAAAAAAAATCTGACATGTCAGTTGACACGTCATCAAAAGACAAAAAAAAATTAAAATATCCAAAAGACCCTAAATTACCCACAACCCAAACCAACTCCAAACAACTCAAACCGAACCAAAGTCAAACAAACCGAACCAGCACCCTCCCCCAATTCCGGTCTCGTCTTCTCAGTGAAGACGAACGCGTTCGTCTTCTCTGACTGAGAAGACGAACAGTCCGTCTTTTCAGGCGAGAAAACGACCGATTTCGGTCGTCCTCTCGTCTGAGAAGACGACGAAATTGGGCGGGCGGGTGTTTGGGTGGTGTTGATGGTTGGTTTAATTATTTTGGTTAATCAAATTGTTTGTGGGTTAATTTGTTTTTTTTGTCTTTTTCCAAATCAAATTAGGGGTATTTTGGGTGTTTAAAATTTTTAAGGTATTTTGCTGACGTGGCGCCGTCAGTTTTTTTTTTGAAGTATGACAGTTGACTGAAAAAGACTGCGCCAGGGGTATTTTCGTCATATTTGGGGTTTAGGGGGTTTAGGTGGCGCCGCCACAAAGATCAGGGGGTTTACTAATCGTTTTTTTTATAAGAGGGTTTGTCGTAAGATACCTCTAAAGTCAGGAGCCGTGGGTGATTATTAGCCGGCATTGGACTACAATTAAGTGGTTATATTTGAGTGTTATGCATGGAGCTGGCTGGAGCGATTGTCGCGTCTCACTGGTAAGCTCGCAGGTTTCCCCGAATGCTACGTCCTATTCCCTCATTTTTCTCTCTCAAACTCCTATTTTTATACTTCAATTATGCGGTTTCACCCCTCTCCGTCTCTGCCATTTTCAACGGCTACCATTTTCAACGGCTACCATTTTCTATCTCACTGCTCTTTTACATTAAAACATCATCTCAACTTCTTTGCACCCTTTCTTTTCTCTACCCATCCACCTGCAAGTCTGGTGCAATTTTGATTCCAACAAAGCCATAAAAATTCTCAAGAAAATTGTTTTACAATCATGTATGAGATAAAAACAAGCATCTTTTTTTCATGGAAGAATGTTCACATTACACCTGTGCTATGAAAATTGTGTTTTGGGATGCTATTTAATCATATCATAATAATGCACAGAAACAATGACAGCCGACAAGAGTTATCTATATTCTTGTCTAATCATTTATAATTTCTTTGTATGAAGGTGCTGTTTTGGAACTTGGAAACCATAATATACACAGACTAGCTAGGGAGCTTTCCTTGGATTTTCTCATAATAAATTTTCCGATTATCAAACAATAAATTGTGATAAACATGGGCGTCTTAGATCTCTTCATTACTTCATCAATTCCGGTGTTGAAAGTTCTGCTCATAACTGCACTCGGAACATTTCTTGCTCTAGATCATGTTGATGTTTTGAGAGAAGATGCTAGAAAACATGTCAATAATGTAAGCTGCTGCTCACACATTTTTATTTGGAATAATTATATGTGATTTGATTCCATGCCTACGAACATGCAGGTTGTATTTTATGTATTCAGTCCAGCACTTGTGGCCTCCAAACTTGCTGAAACTATCACATTCCAAAGCTTTCTGAAGCTGTGAGTAAAGTCTGTTCAATTATGCCATAGAAAAACATGTTTTCGAGGTTCCCTTGATGTTTGTTTACGGAATATAGATTTATTTATGTAGGTGGTTCATGCCATTGAATATCCTCATCACCTTTATCATTGGTTCAGCACTCGGCTGGATTCTTGTTCAGCTGACAAAGCCTGCTGCGCACCTTCGTGGCCTCATTGTGGGTTGCTGTGCAGCTGGTAAAACATTAGATAAGAAAATCTCTAATAGATTGATTTTGTTGGGATTTTGCTTATAATGTGTCTTGAGCAGGGAACTTGGGGAACATGTTTCTAATTATGATCCCAGCTATTTGTAAAGAACAGGGAAGCCCATTTGGAGCTCCTGAAGTCTGCCAGTCTTATGGACTTGCTTATGTTTCACTCTCCATGGCAGTAAGAACCATTTGCTTTTACATTATTTGGAATATCCAATTATAGAAATATGCTGCCCTTTTCATCATGCAGGATTTGATCTGTTTCTTTGTTCAGATAGGAGCCATTTATCTGTGGACTTACGTGTACAATATAGTACGGACATCTGCAGCTGCAACCATCGAAGAAACAAAAAAGCTCTATGTAGGCAAATCTTCAAGAGAAGCCTCTGCAGCTGAACTGGGAAGTTGCACAGAACCGCTTCTTACTTCCAAGGATGCCTTGGATTTTCAATGCCAACTGCCTGGCAATAGCTCAGATGGGCAAGTTGAGGTTATTTCTTGTTTTTCAAAGCACAAAAGAGAATTTATGTTTCAGGGGACTAAAGAACTAGTCTCCATTGCAGATGGAGGGATCGCGCAATAAGCTAAAGGCGCTACTTGGAAATGTGAATTGGAAAGCAATATTTGCACCTTCAACTATAGCGGCGGTAGGGGGGCATTGTGTTTATGTTTAATCGTGACAGTCAATGGATCACATAAACAACCAAGTAATTTGATCTGATACTAGCCACTCATTTGCTCCACAGATTGTCGGATTTCTAATTGGAGTCATCCCTTTCATTCGAAGGTTAATGATCGGCGCTGATGCTCCTCTACGTGTAGTTCAAGACACTACTTCCTTAATAGGGTACTCTGCCTAAATAATAGCTCCATTGAAGTTGATCATTTTCTCTTGGTTATCTTCATCACCCTAAGGACTTTATTTTCTCTGTTTTGACTTCAGAGAAGCAGCCATCCCAACTCTTACTCTAATTTTAGGAGGCAACCTTCTCAAAGGTATTTATATCAATTGTTTATTTGTCTCTTCATGCTTGAATCTTGACAATATCTAAATCATCAGGGCTGCAAGGTTCAGGAATGCAAAAGTCTATAATTTTTGGGATCATAGTGGTTCGTTATGTAGTCCTTCCTTCTATAGGAATTTTCATTGTGAGAGGAGCTTTACATTTTGGTTTAATTCCTCCTGATCCTCTATACCAATTTGTTCTCATGCTTCAATTTGCTGTGCCACCTGCTATGAACATAGGTAATTTTCTATTGTTGCACTCAGTTAATTCAAAGTTACTAGATTCATTAACTTCTCACTGCAAATTTAATGTTACAATTGGCAGGCGTCATCACTCAGTTGTTTGGAGCTGGTGAGTCCGAATGTTCTGTAATTATGCTCTGGGCCTATTCCCTGGGTTCATTTGCATTAACTTTTTGGTCAGTGCTCTTCATGTGGCTGGTAGCCTAGTTCTTGCTTTAACTTGGCACAGTGGTGCCTACTTTTCCTTTTTATACACAGTTGAAAATTATGTCATTGTATTTAGCAATATAAATGAATTTAGAGGAGTAATGTGGAGTAAATCAACCATTCTGGTTTTGAAACATATAAAACATTTCTATGTCAGCACAGAATTCGCATCTCCATTTCTAAGTCTAAGTAAGCCATGGGAGAAAAACTCATATTTGGCATTCCAACCGTAGTTGGTACAGCAATGTCAAATTTAAACTGCAAAGTTAATCAACCATCCTAATCACTTAAAGTATGCTTGAGGAAAGCAGATAAATTTCCAATACAAAGAGCATCCATCCATTGGAAGTAAACTGACTGTTTCTTCAGAGAAATTCCTTGTCCAGATCATCAAAATATGGATGCTCCATGGCTTTCTTTCCTGAGATACGTTTGGAGGGCTCATACTGCAACATTTGCTGCAGGACATAAAATTCAGTCAATAAAACATAAAGAGAAGCAGCACTATCCAAACAACAAATATTTAGTGCATAGGAACTCACAGCTAATAGATCTAACCCATCTTCATCCAAATTAGGAACAGCAGTGGACAGGCTTTGAGGACTCCACTGAGGATACTCATGCCAGTTTACTAATTTGCCTACTCCTGGCCATAAATTCTCATTTGGAGTACCTAACAACCTGCATCAGTAATTGAGTATACATCTGTAATTCAGTATGCAGAAAAGAATAAAGAGGGGGCCAAGGAAACAAGAATGAACCTGAAAATATGCAGAAGCTGCTGCAGTTCAGAATCCCCAGGGAAAAGTGCTTGCTTTGTTATCAGCTCAGCTAGAGAAAGACAAATGAAAAGAAAGACAATTAAAAGGTTGGAGAAACATAGTTGAAAAGTAAAAGGGATTAAGTGAATGTTATTCTATACCAAATATGCAACCAACAGACCACATGTCCACTGCAGTTGAGTAATGAGTAGCCCCCAAAAGGACCTCAGGAGCTCTGTACCACAAGGTCAATATCTGAAAACAAAAATTACAATTTACTTTACAACTGGAATGCCAGGGAATAAGCATGAAAAGGACAAAGGGTGGTGATTATGAACAAACATGCTGTATGAGCATTACCTCATGAGTGTACTTTTTGATAGGAAGAACAAATGCTCGGGCTAGTCCAAGATCTGCGATTTTAAGCATCATTGTCTTTCTATCCATCAAGAGGTTGTGAGGCTTAAGGTCCCTGAGCAGAGAAAACGAATTAATGGACGCATCCAGAATCTTACAAGTTGAAACAGCAAAAGATAATGACAAGTAACAACGAATAGAGAAGAAAGGAACCTGTGCAAGATTCCACGGCCATGGCAAACAGCAATACCCTTGCACAGTTGGTACATCAAGCTCTGCACCGTAGCGGTAAACATTAAAATTGTGAACAGAAGGTCAACGAAAAAGAAGGAGGGTTAATATTTTACCTTGACAGATTGAACAGGAATGAATTCGCCAGACTGGCGGAAAGAGCGGATATATTTCTTGAGATCAGTGTCCATGTACTCGAAAACCAGATAGAGAACCGTCTTGCCTTCTTTATTCAGGCCTTGTTTGACATCCATTAACCTGTAGATGATGATCCCCAAAATAAAAGCAAGTCAGAAAACAAAAACTGAGATCCTTCAAAATAACGTACACATGGACACATGATAAAGAATAGCAACAGATGTTCTAATGAAATGAAGGTTTAGATTGAAATTGAGACATCAAAAATCAACACAAGATGTAACCCTAGGGTAGCGTTATTCAAATAAAATCCAAAAAATGAGAAACAAACCCTAAGATTTGGAGAAAAGGGAATGACCTGACAAAATGAGGATCCTTGGAAAGCATACGCAAGATAGAGATCTCGCGAAGAGTAGTGGGAGGAACTCCTTCGTCATCTTCGTGGAGACGAGTCTTTTTGAGAGCGACGATCTTCCCCGTCGCCCTTTCTCTGGCTCTGTAAACCTTCCCGTAAGTTCCCTCTCCTACTTTCTCTAGTTTCTCAAATGCCTCCATCACGGACATACTACTACCTGCTTTCTCCATTTTTCTTTTTCGCTTTCTTTCTCTGCGTCTTGTGTTGGTGCCGCTATTATAATGTCTAACCCAGTGGTTTGGGAGGGATTCTTGCCCGTTGTCTCCCAACGGATCATTCGAAATTCAAAAAATTCCCTTCTTTTGTTTCCCAAAACACCCCCGCAGGAGGAGCGTGCTATCACTGGGCTTTGCTAGTACCATTCTATCGGCCCATTGCTAACTACAGGCTTTAGGTCCTTACTTCTCTACATTTTAGTAACAAATTTCTGTGCGCTATAATTATTTTTTTATACATTAATTAATTTAATCAAAGTAACTGACTAATTCAGATCATTTTTAAGATTTTAATTAATTCAAATTCTGTTAAAATTATTCGATTTATTTGGCGGTTAAATCAATCAATTGTTGACTCGCCAATAAGGATTACCAAATCTACATTGGTAATTTTTATACAAAGTGACTTCAAAGTGAGATGCAATGATAACTGAACCAGAGAATTTCTTGTTCTGCTCTAATTCCTCTACTCACCGGTTAGGTTACAAATTTACATAGTAGTATCTCCTCTCAGCATACTAGCTAGCCCTTACAAATTTCTAACTGTGCTATACAAAGGAATTAAAATATTCTACCCCTCTTTCTTTTCTCACAACTCAACTAAAACTAAACTAAACAACACTATAAATACAAAAATCACCAACTAAATTGCAGCAAAGGCTGTGTATGATATATTAAAATCACAGAGCTCAATTATTTATCTTCAGCTCAATATTTCAGATTAGACCTCACACTCTGAAACTTCACTGATATCTTCAACTTCTGCTCCTCCATATCTTTCAATACAGCTAGTAATTTTGTTCTATATGCTTCACATTTTTGACTTGCATGCTCCAATTCTGCTGTCAAGTCCTGAATTTTGTTGTCCTCAACCTGCAAAATGGATGAAAGGAACAGCATTTACAAAATTCAACAAACGGTGCATCAATAAGAAACATAAATAACAAAACCACATAATACATGTCTGCATGCCCAGAGCTTCCGCGTCCACTACAAAACTAACTTGGTTTAATATTATAGAACTGAAAATTCATTCGTCAAGTTCTCTTTATTTGCATAAATAGCCATAATTCGCAATTTTACCCCTTGTATCCAGCACATAGTTGTTCAGCAATGCCATATATAGTTACAAATGATTGCCATATTAATTAACAGCCAACCAACTGATGTTTAAATACCTTACATAGGAAGGTAATCAACTGCATAACTTTCTAGGTTCGCCCATATGTTGTTTACACAGCATAGAAGCAAAATTAACTCACTTTCTCTACTACCAAGTGCTAATACAGAAACTGTTTATTAAAACTATAATAAATGGAAGAATGTATAAGATAATCACCCTTTTGCAATGTCTTGAGAATGTGGTCTTTCTCTTTCCGGGAGAAAGTTCACTGTAATTATACGGATATAAGCTAACATAATAGCAGAAAATTTTAATTAATGAGAATTAATTCCAGGATAATTCACCAAAGGCAGCAGATCATATTCATGCAGTTGTTTTTTAAATGTTATGCATCCGTAGTTTATAATCCCATTGCTGCATCTTTAACATATTTAACAGATAAATAATGATCAGTAATTCGTATTGAAGCTTAGATGCAGAAATATGTTAAAGAAGAGAGTTAATCACTTCGAGTGTCATGTGCAACACAACACGTCCAATCTAAGAGAAATTCTTGTCTAAATTTAAGAGCTTACCAGACAAGATGGCTGCAGCTGCTCACTTCCATTAACTAGAGCATTCTTTGCATGCACGACATTCTGTTTTTTTGCAGCAGCAACTTTCCTTGTGGCCTCATGAAGAGCATCCATTGCCACATTATACGTATCTAATGATTCTGCGCCTTCTTCTATGTATTTGATTACTTCTCGGCGAAGATTGTCGCAACGAGTAGCAAGAGATTCCTGGCAATCACTAGCCAGCCCACGATCATGTTCATAAAAAACAACCTGAGTTTTGGCATTTCTTGTCCACCGTTTCAAGATATAGCATGGTAGAAGTGTAAGAACATTAGTAACCCTAAAAACTGCCAAAATATGCCTACAAATAATACCCGAAAACTCAAACATTTGGCAACTGCAACTAGCTCTCTTTTCGAAAATATAGAAGGTAACAAAATGTGTTTTTTGTTCTTCTCCAAACTTTGTCACCCTATATGTAATTGATAATCCAATGTCATCAATTACAGTTGCTGCATAAGCAAGTGTTTCTACTAATTCCTCTTGGAATCTCATGAAAATCTTCCTTGTATAGAGATTTGCTGCCTGTTTCTCCATAGGAGATGGAGTTTTTAAAAGTGGAGGAGTATTCATTGTATCATAGTCTGCCTTTACTTCCTTCTCAAAGTGAGTGGCAATTGCTTTTTCATACTGCTTAATTAGCCCTTGAATATTTGTAGATGCATTTATATACCCATCAAAGTACGAATGTATACTATCGCTTCCTTGCAGCATGGACATATCACCAAAAAATGTATCTCGAAGATAAACTGGCACCCATTGCTGGCGAGCATCGTACATTGACTGAAACCACTCACTATCCCTGAGGTCATACTTTTGAATAAGTGACTCCCAACATGACTCAAACTCATCAACTGTATCTGTCATGTTTATGCACTTTTGGAAATCCATATCAAAAGAAGGGTGTGACTGGTATACCTCAGATAATCTCTCCTGGGCCTCCTTAAAAATGTTCCAAATACAAAAGCGGTGGCGCGTTGCAGGAAACACTTGCAAAACAGCTGCCCGTATGATTCTGTCTTGGTCTGTAGTGATTGAGATAGGATGACAACCTGACATTGCAGCAAGCCAAGTTTCAAAAAGCCAAACAAAGGAAGATTCTGACTCATTAAGCATTAACGCACAACCAAACAACACGGACTGACCATGATGGTTCCACCCAGTAAAAGGTGCGAAAGGCACTCTATAGCGATTTGTTCTGTATGTGGTGTCAAATATAACAGTATCTCCAAAGTAAGTATAATTCATTCTTGCATTAGCATCTGCCCAGAAAATGTTTCCAGAGTAATTGTCAAACTCACCTTGGACAGCAAAGAAGAAAGCAGGATCATCAGCCTGCATCTGCCTCAAATAGTCAAAAACAACTTGAGCTCCAGCGCCAAGTGTTCTCTGCCTAGTGTGGCTCATATAATTCTGGCAATCAACTTTAGTAAAACCAACGTTATTAATTCCACCAGATTCCCTAATCAGCACAGACATAACTCCACTAGGCCCCATCCCTGCAGCCTGAAGAGTATCAATTAGACTTCGGGCAGGACCAGAAACATGCCTGTGAGAGCGAAGGCAGTGCACTTTATCAGGAGGCACAAGTTCATGATTATGTTGTTTGATAAATTTAGTGACAGCCCATTTGGCAGAAGTTAGTTTCTTAACAGTCAATTGAGCTTTACAGCCAACTCGAGTGATAGTCCGATGTCTTTTAAACTTGTGGTCAGTGGCCTTGCGACGAAAGCCCTCACGAGAACACACAATTTGACGGCAAATAATAGAGGCATCACGGCGAGAGCGCTGGTATACACTAACCCTGGTACTAAAGCCAATGCGGCGGGCATATGAATTGTAGAAAATGCGGGCGGAGTGTTCAGAGTCGAATTCCATACCTTCATGAGGAGTAGAAGGTCCTTCCAAAGAATGATGATCATTGTGATAATGGTGATCAAAATGATGGTCATCTTGGGGATTAGAAGCACCAACGTCATAAAACTCAATAACATTCAAGGGTTTGTTACCCATAGGGCCAGTGATAATTTTTGAATAATTGTTACATTTCTACTAACAGTAGAAAAAGACAAGTAGAAACGGAAAGAAACTGACCGGAGGAGCAAACAGATGATAATTGAGGTCCAAGCGAAGGTATCATAACATCAGCTGGTTGCAGGTGCAGGTATAGAAAGTGAAATAACGAGGGAAAGTTGGGAGTTTTAATTGAGGGTTTTCAATTTGGGGGAGATTGAATTCAATTTATATACTATTATTAGCAATCATCCCATGCTTCGCAGTTCACCATATTCATTCGATTTGTTTATGGAGAATTTATTAATGCTTATAATTAGATTTTTCAGATTTTAAAAATGTTCTTAAACAACTTACTCTATTGGAACTCGAAATCGATATCTTAAGAATATAAGAAAAAGCCTTAAAATAGACCTCATCGGTAGACTTGGCCATGGGCCGGGTCAGCTCGTGAACCGGCCCGGAACCGGTCAAACCCGAAACCGGGCTAAAACCAGCCCGCAACCGTAGACATGGAGGTTCCGGGCCGGTTCTAAATATTTTGAACCGTGAACCGGCAGTTTCAGGTCGGAACCGACGATTTAAGGGTCGAACCTGTCGACAAAAATTTATTTAACTTTAAATTTTATATATATATATATATATATTACATATATCTTATTATATTGTGCTAATTTCCCTAAATACATGTTTCGCCAAAATAATTACAACTTTACATTGCAAGTTTTGAATTTTATTTTTTGACTTTTTGCCCTAACTTTATGTACCTGTTTTGTATTTTTATTTACCAAAATACCTTTTTCGGTTTTTCAATTTCGGTTTTCGGTTTTTTCGGTTCGGCCAACCGAACCGACCGAACCGAACCGACCGGCAGTTTTTTTATATATTGTAAGATTAGTGTATATATAGTGTTAATTTTTATTTTTTATAGATTTTTTTCCAGAAATTTTTTATTTTATTTTTTACAATGTAACAGTGGTGTATATATAGTGTTTTTATGGTGTTTATATAGAGTAAAATTAGTGTATATATAGTGTATAAGTAGTGTATTTATGGCATTTTGTAGTTTTTTCGTGGTTTAACCATGAAACACTACAAATACACCATAAACACTGCAAATACACCATAAACACTGCATATACACTATAAACACTGTAAATGCACCATAAATATACTAAAAAACGGCAGAAATACACCATAAATACACTAAAACGTAAAGATACTATAAAATTATTACAAATGCACCATAAATCAATATTTTATTTACAAAATCAGTAGTAATAAACAAATCTATGAATAAGAGAAGACAAAATAAATAATTTTATAAATAATAGAACAATTTTATAAACAAAAAATTATAGATTTACAATAATTTATTTACAAAATATTTAAATCATTTAAAAAAACCTAAAAAATTACACAAATCTAAAAAAACAAGTCGAGAAATCCATAGCGCGAACGGAAAAGACGATCAGACTAGCGCGAACAGAAAAGACGAACGAAAAACGACCAGAAACGACGAGAAATCCATCGGAAGTAGACGAACGGAAACGCGACCGGAAAGACGAACGGAAAAGACGAACGGAAAAGTAATCGGAGGAGATAAACTGAAAATCGAATGAAAAAGAAAAAGAAAAGAAGAGAGAGAAAAGAGAGAAAAAAAAGTGGCTATGCAAAAGTTTAACCTAAAATGAAATAAGCCTTCTTTATATAGTGGGTATTTTTGGTAAATAAGTTAGTTTATTAGGTAATGTAGGATAAGAGGAAAAGATGGGTTAAAATGGTGTAAATACTTTACCCAAAACAGGTATTTGGAAAATAATCCCTATTATATTATTTATTTGTATTATAAATTTATTACTGTGATAAGATATATATAATATTTTTTGGTTGGTAAAATTTGTTCTATTTTATTATTTTTTGTAATATTATCTCAAAGTGGTATTTTATTTTTTAAAGTTTTTAATAGTTAAATTTCAATTTTACTTTAAATTGTTTTCTAAACCGCCCGAAACTGGAACCGGCCGGTTTCGAACCGTCATGGAATCGTCACTTAAACGGTTCTGGGCCGGTTTCAATATTTCTTGAACCATGACCCGGTGGTTCCGAACCGGAACCGGCGGATTACGAACCATGGCCACCTCTATTCATCGGCTTTTATGGAGATATTATGTAACAAATAAAGTATATAGTAAATATGTTAATACAAACAAATCTAATTGTAAACTAAACTCAATAATTTATCTATTAGAAAAACGAGACAATAAATCGAAATTTAAACGTTAATTTTAACGATAATGATAAACATGCTAATTTAAATGATGAAAACTCTTTGACCCCATTTTTAAAAATCTTTAGAAGATCTATGTTTTCGGTACTCTATTCAACTACATTTCAATGGCTTTATTAAAAGGCCTAATCATTTAAAACCCCCACCTTTAGCCTATTTTGCAAATATACCCTGACGTAGGAATTTTTCCAATTTTACCCTAATTTCCCCTTTTATGTTTCAATTGTATCCCAAAGCATTAAATTGACCTCTTTTTATTTAGAAAAAGTTTGAAATAATCCTTCATTTTTAGCCTATATTTCATTTAGACCCTAATATTATTAATAATATAAAAAATAAAATATTATTTTAAACTTTTTTATAAGTGAAAAGAGGTCAATTTAATGCTTTGGGGTACAATGAAACATAAAAGGGCAAATTAGGGTAAAATTGGAAAAATTCCTACGTCAGGGTATATTTGCAAAAGAGGATAAAGGTGGGTTTTCTTTTAGCAATTAAGCCTTATCAAAATTGCAGCATCTTTGACTCGTCTAAAATACTACTACTATATTTGCAGTGCGAAGAAACAGGAAAATATCTTAAACAGACTAAAATATACTTCAATCATTTAAAATATTAAAATTTGAACTACAAACACACTCGTCAACATAAAACGAACCAAAAGACATAATTATTTAAGAAAACCAAAAATAAAAACATCTTAAATATACGGATTGTGGAAAAAATATATGATTTTTCGGTCGGAATGAAAAATTTACCTGATCCCCAAGTTCAACTATCAAAGTCAAAGAAGATGAATTTTAAATTTCTGAAGAGCACTGCAAGTCAAGTGAAGAGCACTGTTTTATTAATTTGTTGCACTATTTGTAATGAATTTAAGATTTTTCTGTATTAGAATATTATGTAAATACAAGAACATCCACAATTTACATCTTTGTCTAAAAACAATTTCAAACTAGTTAAAAAAAATTCTTTATAGTTAACATATATTATTTTATAATAATGATTTCTAAATAATATTTTTCAATGGTTTATTAAACAGTTTATAAAATAAGCAATTTAAAAATAGTTTCAAACAATTTTTAAAAGTATTTTCCAAAACATTTTTAAAATAGGGCTAGACAGATATTTTGAAGATCAAATCATAAGAAGAATTCATCAAAATTTTAAATGAAAAGTGCTAGAAAATTCGTCAATATTTTCCAAAACATATCTAAAATAATTCAAAATAAAATATTAAACAATTATATGAACAAAGAATGAATTTATCAATTTTTGGTTTTAAAATTACGAACAAAATCATCAATTATTAAAAAACGATTAACATATAAAAGAATATAGAGGAAGGAGATTCAAAAGAAGAAGAAAATGATCATGAAAAAAAAAGTCCAGGAAGAAGCAGAATCCAAAAGAAGAAAATTCAAAACAAAAAAAAATAGAAAAGAGGAGAAAAACAGATAAGAAGAAAAAGAGGGAGAGAAGGAAGAAAAATATCCATGACAGTGGTACCATAAGAAAACCTCAACTCTGCAAAACTTACAATACATTCTCTTTCGGACAATAAAGTAATTTCAAAATTCAAACATCCAAGTTAGTAGTCTTTCCATACTAAACTCAGCTTATTGTCGTCATCTAACCAATCACCACTTACAGTTCAACATTCAAATCAAGGATATGATGAGCCGAACTAGTATTTGGTGATTCTCAAATCAGCACCAAACACCAACACATAGTTTCCACTCTTAAAGGGGTGTCTGCCCATTTAACGAAGTTGAAGACATTGTGGAGAGCACATCCGTCACAGACGCCATCACGCTCAAAGCAGCTTTCAGCACTTCCTGTGAACATCCTGGCTTCACAATGGTCCGTACCTAAAAAAATTGAGCGCAATAAATCATTATTAATTAATAGGTTCCATGACTTTTTTTTGACCTTTCAACAGACCAAAGAAAAAAGGCATATAAAAATCTTAACAAATAAACCTAAACACCCAACTTCTGCCGTCTTTTGTGATACCTATCAAATGTGTCATGCAGATCACATTGGTTAAAATCATTTTTACTCTGGCACATTTAATAGTTCACATCTTGTATGAAACTACCAACTACAGAGTTGAGAGAATAGAGTCAAGTAAAGACCTTGTCAAGGTATTCCTGTAATTTTTTGATCCGGCCCATGTAATCCTGGTCTTCAACACACAGAGTTATTGGCTTAGCATCAGCACCAGGACCATCAAATTGAAGGGGACCGGGATTTCTGTACAGATCATCCATCAAAAACTTGGTTGCATTTAGTCTGAGAAGCCTGCAATACAAGCAATGAGCTATGTAAAATCAGCAAGGGCCCCCTGGACTTCATATCATGAATACTTGTTTTCAACACCACTAGAATTTCAGAAGTTTTTCATGGATGTAAAGAGCTAAAGATAACTCACTCATATGCTTTGCCCTTCAAATCCACAGTGGCAGGATGAATAGCAGGTTTTCCAATTGAGGTGGCACCTGGACTTTGAGCCCAGCGTTTCACTGTCATCATTGCCTAAGAATTCACACCAGATATCTCAGGGAAGTTGAGAATATAAATTATACCAAGCAATACCAATTAACCACGAACTTGACTACATAATATGCAAGGAGTTAGAATAGTAGAGCTTAACTGTGATCGGAGCAGCACTACAGCGCCACTTGTTCACAGGATTCTTCAGATTCGTTACAGTTGCCATGTAACCATTTAAGTTAGCTGCTAAAATATGGTAGCAGATGTGTCCAAGAACCTACGAAATTTGTTGCAGGTCACCTAAACAATTAATATTGTATAATAAAATGGTCATGTTTGAACATACATAGGCATAGTCACAGTCGAATTTTGATGGCAAGGAACCCCGAGCCTGATAACCAAAAAAGTGGCAGATGGCATTGAATTTTTTCCCCGTGTATGTGCCTTCTTTCTGCAAAAGAAATTCAAAAGAGCCTGACTACATGATCTAATCAAGCAAAACATAACTCAAAATGAAATATAAATCGAATATGACTGCAGCCATTATTACATTTTACTTCCGATAGCATATTGCAAAGCAACAACAGAACACAAAACTGTATTAGATATGCAAGCACATGTATAAATATCATTCAATCATTATAACAAACTCTCATTCACTTTATTTTCAACTTGCAAACACACTACTTTCTGTTGGACATTCAAGTATTCAGTACATGATACCAGTAATAGATATGAGTTTAAAACATTACTTAAACATTGGAAAGTGAACATAAGGAAAAAGATAAGCAGAATCCATCAAAAGTTTCTTTCAGAAATCAAAGGGTGGAAGGACAGGACAAATAAAAGCATTATGTTTGAGGAAAGCATAGAAGATTAGGGAAGAATCAATATTTTCCCTTGCAATTTCAAGTGATTGGAATTTCTATGTTGTAGGGTTTGTTCATTGAATTGGTGAAGCACGGGCTGGTCATTATGGTTCCAAAATTACATAAGTGTTTCTTTCTTAGAATTCAAGAAATCCTTATTCCAACAAAATGAACATTAACTAAGAAAATTCATGTTGCATTCACAAAGCTGAAGAGAACACAGCATGCCAAAAATAACATAAAATGAATATAAAGCAATAATCATGAACACAAGTAACTGGAGAGCCACCTACCTGGCGTTTGTTCATTTCTGCCTCCACAAGATGTGCAAGAAGTTTCTCTGTCTCAATCTGGGAGGGCAAAAGAATAATAATATCACGGTTCATTAATGTAAAGAAAGTATGAAGAAACTTTCTTCTCATTGGTAAATCTAATTACCTGGGATAATTGTGCTGAGTCATCTGATTCAGGGTAGAGGAGCACCTGCCACATATAACATGAAACTTTAAATGGATAACATAGCCACGAGTTGCATAACTAGATGGATGTTCAGATAAGAGGGATATCCAAACCTGTTTCTTGATAAAGGGTGGCAAAAATTCAAACAAAGCAGATGCCCATGGTGAGAGCTGAGATGAAATGTTATTGGGGGCAACACCCTGTCTTAGCAGACCATGTATTTCCTGAGAGTTGCATAAAACCATTATGAGCTTTGCACACAAAGAAAAGATACTACTTATGGCATGGTATGACAATGAAAAGGCAATGTTAAATATACTATATAATAACTAATTTACCTATATATATAAACATATTAAACATGATATATACATTGCGTCACAAAAGAGGGCCGTCGTTTAGTTGCAAAGATTACCTTCAGGAGAGCATACACTTCAGGAATGCTTTCAATAAGCCCCTCTGGCAGTAGAATGACCCCATGATACTTGTCTGATACATGTAATTTAGTTCAGGTAATTGGATGAAAATTACCAGCAAAATTAAATGAAGAAAGCTATATTATCCAAACCTTGTTCTGCCCTAACTTGGACAGCATCGCACACTTGTTTCGTCAAGTCAAAAAGAGTAAGCTTTGATGCAGCTACCTCCTCACCAAGAATAACCTATGAAAAAACGCATCCAGAATAAATCCAGTAATAAAAATAGATACCGTAAACTCAAATGAACTATTAGACCAAATCTTCTAACAAAAAATTCCAAAACATATTACACTAACCATATTTGGATGAGACTGGAGTGTGCATTCTAAAGCTACATGTGATGCCTTTCTGCCCATGAGGCGGATGAAATAATAGTACTGTAAAAGAAGATGAGATAAATTATAGGGTCATCAGAATGAAAGATACTAAACATCTAAAAGTAAAGGCAAAGCATCAACTCATAAAAAAAAATAGAAAGAGAACAGCTTCTAATATTCCGTTTGATCCTTATTCAGCATAATATTAGTAGGGATAAGTGCTGACTGTTGCTTTTTAGCTGGGGTGAGCAGAAAAGATATATAAAAATATCATACCCTCCATTTAAGTTTTTGAGGCACAATATCATTTATTGATACAACTGTGACTGAATTAATCTGTCATCATTAAATCAGAGATAATTTAAGTTGTTACCTTCTCTGCAGAGAGTGCATCAATACAGACATTACTAATGAGCTGTGAGTTGACCTGTATATGAGGAAATTGAGTTTTATCTCAGGAGTAGAAGGAGAAACAGAGAAGAAAAAAAAACATTATGGTATCAGGAAACATTTGGAAAATGAAAAGGGAATAAATAAAATTTCACCTATTGAAAAGGATGATAAAAAAAAAATGGAAGGCACAAAATAAATTCAGCCCCTTTCAAAATAAAATTCAACTTTGGCAGAAATTCTTAAAACATAATAAGGAATTTATTTATTTTATGCATGAGTTATATGCAAACACCATTACCCCAATACCTTGCAAATTGTGTCAAACCCAACATTTGTTTCCACAAATTGATGCTTGAGATCTCCATTTAAAGTAACAGGAACGCCAACCACCTGAAAAACTCAAATTCATTTAATTGACTTTGCCAATGAATCCCACAGCATATAATTTTGTGAGAAGCATCATAAAAGACATAGTAACACTAACAGGAATGCCAACCACCTGAAAACCTCAAATTCATTTAATTGACTTGCCAGGGAATAGCTTAAGTTGCACAGCGTATAATTTCGAGAGAAGCATCAGAAAAAACATATGTATTGTGTGATGCTATTTATTCTTGATCTAGTAGATGCAAAAATATTACCTTAGTTGGGCACTTAGCCTCAGCAAATGTCTCTGCAAGCTGGGCAGCATCTGTATTTGAAGTAACCCCTTCAAAAGTGAAAAAGAAAAACAACAAGTAGCATTTAATCCGGATTTCTGTGTGCAAGTAATCTCTTAGTTGCTGAAAACAAATCTTACCTCCAATGATAACAAGACCATCCAATTTCAAATTTTTGCAAGTAGCTAGTGCAGCATTAACTTGCTCGGTGGTTCTTATTTGATCTTTTGTCCGTCCCAACAAATCATAACCCCCTTCCATCAAGCAGTCAAAATACATATCAGTCAAGTCGGATGCTGTGCAAAACCGAATATCTCAATAAGCAAAAAATTATAATCTACCTTGATTTTTGTAAGTTGAGAGAATGTCATCTGTGATCTCAAGAGTTTTCTGGGCAAACAAACCTTCAGAGCCACCTGTCCACATAAACAGCCAACACAAAATTAAACAGCATTCTTTTTGAAGAAAAACTAACATGCTTTACTCAAAGCCGACAACTAATGAGAATATACATATACACAGACAAACATACTGTAGACATGTTTCTCTGCATGCTAAAAGTGTATGTGCATATATCGAGGATTTTAAAGCAATTGAAAGTACTAAACCAGGCCATGGTACATGCAGTGCGTCCATTATTAGCCCATGAGGGTAGTTCTCATAGAACAATGACTAATTAAGATGCAAAACCTAGAGGATCTTTTTTTTCTTTTTCTTTCTCAACCTCGAGAAATAAGACGAAAAAGAATAGAATATCTGCCAGAAATTTAAAAAAAAAATACAGTGTCCGGTACCTAGGAATTGAGAAGGAGAGAATTATAGAGTTGAAATTAGAGGAGATATTAAAGTGGATTACCTAGAAATCCAAGTAAAGTGGAGTTAGGGTTGTGGATTTGAAGAGCATTGAAAAGACCCCATATAACATTATGACCTCCTGGAGATTGTCTACCACAGAAGACTATTCCTACCCTGTAAAGAAAGTAGAACAAATAGTATCTGTTAAATAGGAGATATAGATAGATAGAATATGTAAATTGCAATAGAAGAGTTGAGTTTGAGAAAATCAGACTGGACAGAAATAGAAAAGAAATCAGAGATACCTCTTAGCTGGATGATCAGTTATGATGTGAGCATCAGGCACATTAGCAGTTGCTCGAAGGAAGTGGGCCAAAGGCTGACCATAAGTGAGGGGAAAGGATCGAGTTATGGTGTGGGCACCAGCTTCATCTGCCGCCATAGTTGCATCTCCAAGCTCCACTCTAACAGTCGTGCCCTGTACAATGTGAAATAGGAAATGATTTCAATTTAGCATTAAAAAAATCACAAGATTAAATCAACTTCAATGGAATCAGCAAGATCTAGTCATGAATAAGCAGATCTAAGCAGCAAGAAAAGAAAACAGGTGAAAATGCAGTGGAGATGTTCCATTAAGTAAGACTGAGGATGTGAAAGAAAAAAGGAAGAGTGTATCCCAATGTAATAGAGAAACAAGGAGTAGGTGAAAAGAAGAACCTGGAGGCAGGGAGGGAGCTCAGGCTGGTAAAGAGATCGGAGCTTTTGAAGATCAGAGAGTTCTCTGGGAAAGCCGAAATCGGAATCCATGGCGATGGCGCTGTTGGTGGAGAGTAGTGATAGTGAAGGAGTAGGTGAAGCCAAGAGCTGCTTTTTCTTTCGTTTTTTTTATTTTAACCTGCTTTATATAGGTAGGGGGAGGGGGTGAAAGCGAAAATCAGACGACTCGGCGACACAACCAACGCACCACTTCGCCCCTCTTTTTTATGCTTTATTACGACGCACTTCTCTGTGTATTACAAAATTGCCCTCTACCTCTTTTATGATTAAATCAGTGTTTTAAAATCCCAACTCAACACAGTGTGACTATTGGTTCAGCGTTGAATCAAGGGGTTTTCACACAAATATGAATATTAAACCAGCTAAATAAGAATTATTTTACACTAAAATTATACGTCCCATTTTAAGATTTCAATTTTAATAGTTTCATCACCCTTCATTTAATCATTTCAAATAATAGAGGGAAAACATGAAATAACATAAAGATAATAAATGTTTTTTTAATCTATGTATAAAAGGGACAAGACTAATTAGCAAATGTAGATCATATTTAAATTACTAAATAAAAAAGTCGACAAATATTTTTTCGATTCTGAGATACTGAACTTTATTTTTGGTCTCAATTTTTAGAAAACCACTGAATCAATTGGTTGAACCGACCAATCTGATTCGATTCTTAAATAAATGGAATAAACTGCCACTATGAACCATCAACTATCTAAACTAATTGGAAGATAAACTTTATAAAAAGCCTGTTGGTAAAAGATATAATTAACAGCCACAGTAAATGTGCCCACAGTAAAAAAAAAGTCTAAAGCCCACAATATAGAAGCTGCTGAACACAGTTTAGTTAAGGAAGAAAGTCATAGGAAATTTTGATGAGCATCTAGAGATATTGCTTTGAAATAGGTTCGTACTTTGTGCATTTTTTGTTCTAGATTTATGAGAAATCTATGTAATACATAGCTAAGCAAGGGTCAGTTGGTAAAACTGACTGAAAGTTGAGCGTGACAGGAAGGCGGGAGCATAATGCTATCTACTAATGTACGAATATGCCAAGCAGGATATTCTTGCTATAGCGGCTTGTTCAGTCATCACGCAAACCACAAATTTCACCTCCAAAAAGCGAATACAATAATTAACATATAATCAAAACAAATAGTCAGCACAGGGGAAAATATTTCTGCTTTAGCTCATCAAAACAATCCAACAGTTTTGATTATTTATTACAACTTTCCCCATTCCATCAAAAAGCATGATGCACAGAAGCCTCCTAACAAGACTTCAAAGACAGAGATCCTTCTTTCATTCTTGTCCTCGACGCTTTACATTTCCTACTCTTCAACAAAGACTGCATAAACATCTTACTTCCTGCTCCTCTTTCTAGTCTTTTCTTTTCCACATTTTCGGGCACAAGTACCCCCAGCGTTAACTGAGGCACCGTGGGCAGGGTGAATAGGCACATGATGCCCACCAACCAAAGCAGGGAACCCAGCAGCAGGGATTCTGAAAATATGACACCAAATAACAACACTGATTAGGATAACCAAGCATCACACAGTTAACATACATGTAGTTCTATAAGCTTTATTCAGTAATGTTCGTCTCAAAGGAGCAGCAGAATTGGCCAAAAACTTTCTTCATATGCTTATTTGAAATGTATAATAAGACACATCTCATTTTGATTTGTTTGAAGAATTAAATAAATGCTCAGCCTTTTGGCAAGATATGCGCATGAATTCTATCTCTTTTACCTCCTGAACACAAAACATAAAGCACAAGCATGGCCAAAAAAGGTTATGATGCATACCCAACAAGAGCACAGCAGACTCCTGCTTGGTCGAAGTGACACCATATGCATTGCCACTGTGCAATCCAAGACGCAGAGCTTGATTCTCAGCGATAACACACTGAAGCAACCGCCCCAGTCTTCTACATTCCCCCTCCATATACCTACTCTTCATCTCCAGATCCTTCACATACATCTTCTTCCTCTCCCTTGATCTAACCGCGGCATCCCTATTTCTCAACTGCCTATAAAATCAGACAAATTATTTAACTTCCCCAATTTCAGAGCTGATATACTATACAAACAGCCATTACTCAGTATAACATAAATCTTCAAGTAGACCAAGAAGAATAAAAATATTTATCATCGAAATAATATAACAACTAGTAGCATCCACATAAATGAAATTAAAATCATCTGAAAAATGCCAAAATCCAAAACCCTAAAGTAACACATTATAACAAAGAATCACGATTAAAGTCTTTATACTAGAAAATTAATACCTTCTCAGTTTCTTAGAGATAGGACCGTCGGGGTCTTCACTATCGTTGTCTACCTTACCATCATCAACTATCTTCTCGCCCTCCTTATCCGTCTCATAAGGACCATCGGAAACACTCGAATCCTTGTGAAGAAGAGCAACATGAGCATCATCAGCAACTGATAGATCAGCTAAAAACTCATCGCAATTTTGATTAGGTGGCTCCGCGTCCGCCGCTTCTAAATTGTCGTTGTCGTTCATCAACATGCTTTCCACCTGCCCAATCCATGTAGATAGCGAATCAGAGGAAGAGGTGAGTACATCTTCAGGCGACGATGACGATTCGGTGGCTAAAGAAGGTAATTCATCAAATATGCAGCCCCAATCGATTTCCCCTAGGTCATCAAAATTCACTTGTTTAAATATGTCATCTTCTGTATCTCCCATATCAAATGTATAAAATATGCTAGAAAATTGCTACCAATTTAAAACACCTATTTACAAACAAAAAATATCTAGTAAATTTTGATTTAGCAGGAGGATGGTTGATTAATGATTATAAATAGAGATGGGTATGAGGAAGGTGGCAGGAAGAGGGTAGATTCCTTTCAGGATAAGAAACCGTCACGCGCTTTTACTATGTTCATCGTACGCCTATGTGTCAAAGGTCCCGGCTTCAATAACCAATTGTATAAGTGCTTCTCCCACGTGGCCGTATTATAGAGCAGTTACATTCTTTTTTGTCCGCTTACATTTAACAGAGGATTCCTCCTCTTGCGATGTTATCACTCCACCAATAGAAATACGCTTTATTGACATTTAGGCACGACGTGTTTTTTTTTTTTTTTTTAAGAAAGGCAGGATGTTATTTATTTTTATGAAAAAATATGCACCCAACGGATCTCAACTTTTTAAAATATCCTATTTAGGTGTCTATAACTTTTTTTATTCATTCAAGTGTTTGAACTTGTTTTTTTTTTCCCGGAAAGATATAACATCTTCATTGATAATCGACTATTACAGTCTCGAATCTAGTCACGCCAATTAGGCTAGAGAATTATTACAAAAATGCGGTTCTCTAAGGGCTTTTTGGGCTATCGAATGAGTCACCCCATTACAATCTCTAGATACAAAATTAAAACAACTAAAGCCATGACTTCTACTAATTGCTTTGCAATCATCCAAAATAACTTCACAATCTATGTTAATGGGAGCGTCGGAGCGCATAGCATCAATGATATTCTTTGCATCACCTTCGAAAATTGGGTTTCTTACTTGGAGACGAACCGCCAGTTGAATAGCCTCTCGAAGGGCTAAGGCTTCAATCATAGCCGGTGAAGTAATGTGGTTAAAGAGCTGTGTGCATGAAGAGATAGCTTTCCCTTGACTATTTCATCCAACACAAGCTCCAACCCCTTGCTTGGTTAATACCCGATATGCACCATCGAAATTAAATTTCAGCAAAGAAGCTGGAGGAGGAAACCAAAAAGGAACCTGAGCTGTTTCAGAGCTAGCAGGAGGTCGACTATCAAATAAAAATAAATTAACTTTAATAAATTAAGAGCAGCTCGTCTTCTAAACTGTCTTCTACATTATAAATCAAGGCCGACATAACATTATTCCTTGGATGGCCGCCAAGAGTGGGACTGGAAAAGGGCAGCAGCGATCAGAGTCCGAAAGGGACTAAAATTTTAGAATAAAATTCATCTTGGAATAAAAATAAATTCTCTAGATAAATCGAGATTTAATTAGATTTAATTATTCTCAAAAAAATTAGATTTAATTAAATTTATTTTAATTAAATAATTAAGAAATATTAATTATATATATACACATTTTATAATAAATATAATTAATTAATTTAATTTAAAAATTGAGTTTCAATTTCGTTTACTTGTCATGTGATTTGTCGTGTGTTGAATGAGAGGTATTACCACATCAGCTATTTGCTAAGTTGGTAGTGACGTGCAGGACAAATTGGTAAAAAAAATTAATTTGATTCAAAAAAAATGCCTATAAACAAATGCTACAACAGGTTAATGTCGGCTTTTAAAAATGTCATTATAATTGACAAACGCGACAAACTTTTAATATTTTATTGGAATTGACTCTTTTTAATAAATACTACATACTTATACAATTAGCAAATGATCAATTGAATCGACCTCAAAAATACACATTTAATAAGTATATTTTATTTTTAAAACTTTATTTGGATCTAATCGGCGATGTAAAGCCATAAAGCGCTTGTCAAAGCCGATCAAAAATAGGTGGACGATTAGTCTAAAGTTTTGACCCAAGATCGGACCAGATCTAGTTCTCGGTTTGACGGGCTGGTGCAATCCGTCTTTATATCACCGATTTAATGTTTAAATTATTTTTATTATATTAAATTAATAAATAAATATATATATTAATTTACTTTAAATAAAAATTATAATTATCTAATTTTTGAAATATGGCATATAATTGTTGGGATATGGCGTTTGCCCTCCACCTAAAAAGTTGAATTGCCAAATAGAATAAACAAAATAAGAATTGTTGGGAGATGGCGTTTGCAGTCGTCACCAAGTAATTTACCAATTTAATTGAGTACAAAAACAGCATCTTATACATTTTATGAAGTTGATCAACAGTGGGACCAAAAAGTGAAGAAAACCATTGTTCCATTCTAGGTCACAATAGTGGTCATTATTCAATCCTCAATTTCAAACAGTAAGAAAAAAGATGGAGAGAAAGAAGAGAGCAGTATGACCTTCTGGTGACCATCCAGTGTTCAGCTAGCACAATTCAGAGATCCTAAAAAGATTGTTGGATAAACAAAATAAGAATTAGTATGGCCCTTGTGAAACTGCAAAACATGAGGTCTAAATAAATTATAATCATACTCCCTCACAGTCACAGTACAGTACAGTACACCACTTCCGGGTTATCCTTTTGCTGTAAATCCTTACTGCTTACCTATACACTGCTCAAAAGAAACGGTGACTGCAGGTACATTCGATAGAGCTAAATAGCAAGCAAAAGAGTTACCACTACCCAACATAAAACAACCCAAACATTCCATTTATCAAGTAACACTCATCCCCAGCTACCGTTAAATCATGTACATATTCTTCAAGCCATATACTAACATTGCCTAGCTACAAAAAGGAATAAACATTAGAAATCTTACACTTGAAAAGAGTATGGAAACAGATGGGACCTTATCATACAAAAATAAGTCTTCTAACAATCAAAGTATCAAAAATAACCAATGAGAACAAGATAATATAACATAAGCGGTGGTATGCTTCACATATAAAAGGAATGAAATCCCTTGCTACATGATGAGAATTGGAGACCAAAAGGTAAAGTTAAAGTCAAGAATGAGAACCATTTGAAAAGCTGCTCTAAATGAATCCTATACTACAAATAACTACTTAAAGACTGTTGCTATGTATGATAGTCAATACGTTTGCAACAATAAACAAGTATCAAACACATTTATAGGTTCACAAGTTTTCCAGGCACCTTCCAAGTACCATTTCATTCACAGTAAGCATAAGCACCACAACATATTGTTCAAGGGGTGAGGAGAGGCTCCTAACAAGCAGCAAGTAATATCAGCTTCAGGCAGCATGGCTTTAAATTGCCTATTTAACACTTGATATTTTCCATATCCATATCCTAGAAATATAGTATCAGCCAAAACAGAGAATCAAAGGCTCAAAAATTACTCTAACGTCTAAAACAAGATTCATAGATTACAGATCTATATTGACTAGTGTCTTACTTACAAACACACTTTCCAGAACCAACAAAAGTAAATAACAATAAGTTTTTAAACCTACTTTATCTTAAATAACCGGGAGCCAACAAGGTCTACCATGTAGAGAACGAAAACAAACCATACAACAAGGCCAAGCTATTAGGTAACATACCATACAGCAGCAGAAATTTGTCCAGTTTGAACAAGTCTAATACTAGACCTAATGACATACAAATGCAAAAGTTTTCCTATTCAGAATCTATTAGGTATCCAATATTGTTCAACAACCTCTAAGAGGCAAGGAATAGACAAGCCTCTATAATCAAATGTTTCTCCAAAAGTCAAAATCTACTTCAACATGTACACCGAGGATTCCATGTAAGTCTAAGAGAGCAAATTCCACTAACAAGAACCACATAAAACTACAGCAGATAGGACGATGGGATTTGGCAAAAAATTCATCCAACAACAGTTTGGTTAATAGATATTTAATTCAAAATTGCATTCAATCACACTCTAGCAGCTCCAGAGATATAAGCCAACATAAGAGCCAACCGGACCATCAGGAGAATAAATATATATAGCAGCGCTTCATTTTGCGCTTCATCTTTAAGTAAAAATAATGAAGCGCCATTAAATGCGCAGCACTACAGATACAAAGACAAAGGAAAAGCTATACAGCAGGATGAAAGCACCTTGAACACTTAAACATCAAGTAAGTAGAACAACAACTAACTAGCACCCATCAGAAAGCTATACCACTACTTTAACTAACACCACAATATTAACAGTCAAAAGAAAAGTTTCAGACTTCGGAATGAATGCCACAGGGATTCAAATATCCAAAGAGTTTCAAAGAGCATAAACCATACAACTGAACTGAGCCTAGAAACATTACCAATAAGAAATAAGCCAAAAGACATGCCTACTCCCAGACCAAATAGTAACAAAAGCGGAAAATGGTCTCTTCCTCATTGTTTCTCATCCCTCTCTCTGTTCCACTGTGCAATCCGGGCTCTGCGTTCTTCGCTACCTTCCCTGACAGGGCTTCTGCTCCTGGGACTACCATATCTTCTTCTACCACTATCTCTATCATGTCTTTCGCCACTCCTACGTCCATTCCCGCGGTCTCTGTCCCTATAATCTCTCTCACGCTTATCACGATAATCCCTATCCCTTCTGTGCCTTGAAGGACTCACACTCCGGCTCCGGCTCCTGCTCCGGCTAGCTCTATATCCCTGATACCTTCCAAACAGCTTCCTTCTTAAATCTCTTCCGATCAGTTTCACATGCATAAAATTACAATAACCACCACGGTTACAATTATCCTCCTCATACTGCCTACAAGTTGCTTCACGAAAATCAGTGACAGGAGAAAAATCAGCAATGATTGGTCTGCCGGAGTAGAATCGACCTTGTAAAGCCTGCAAAGCAGCGGCAGCCTGGTCTTCCTCCCTGAACTGAACATAAACATTGCCAATCATGTGGTCAGCGAGATTATCACAAACGTTGAGGGTCTCGATCTCACCGAATTTGCCGAGTTCCTCGAAAATATCGTCGTAAAAGTCCTCGAAATGTTGCTGGATATTTCGAGGGTCGATGGGCTGGCCCTGGGCATCGACGCCAGGGGTAATCATGTCGGGACGCTGATACATGTTAGATAAGAGGAGGGTTGGAGATATTGTGGGGCGGTTATGAAGGCGAGAGCAACGATCTCCGTGGCGACATGCTCCGATCTTAAAATAAAATGGACAGTTAACGCGGTCTTTCTCCGTCCCAAAAATTGAAGCCAAGTGCTCCGCCATGCTTAACTCAAATCGAAGCTTCGTTCGCTCCGCTTATATACGAGGATGAGTTGAGTGGAATTCGGTAAGAAAAATGTAGATCAAATGTGCGTTTTTAGATTTAAAAGTCCTAAGAATTCTTGAACCTGGGGAAGACAAAAACTGAAACCCTAATTTTGTTTACAGAAAATACCCAAATTTGGGGGGAAGGAGGAAAAGCAAAGAAAACTGTGGAAGCTTCTAGTCTCTCTCTCTTACAAACTTTCCTTCTTGATGGTTAAATTCAGCCGTAGATTCATTGATTTATTTTTTTTGCCTAATTACTTAAAAAAAAAACCCATTTTATAATATTTTTTCGTTTATACTCTCACCTAAGAAAAAGTTCATTTGTACCCTTTTTTAGATTTTTCGTTTTCATCTCTACCCTAAAATTAAATTTTTTGACAATTAAATTAATTAAAAGATGAAAATATTATAAATGATTAATAACATTAATGTTTAATTAGAATATAAGCTAAATATAAAGGATCATTTTGAATATTTTTTCAAATAAAAAGAGGTCAAATTAGCTCTTTAGGGTAGAGACGAAAATGAAAAATCAAAAAAAGGGTACAAATGAACTTTTTCTAGGTCAGGATATAAACAAAAAAATATTATAAGATTGGAGTCTTTTAAATAATTAGGCCTATATTTTTTTACGTTGTAGCAATTGATAAAATAAAAAGAAACCAGTAACATTTTGGACGATTGCCAATTTAAAGCTTGGTCATACTATACTTTCAATTTAGGAGTAATTGCAAAGTAAATCATAACATTTTATTCAAAATTATACAATCAATTATCCATCAAATTAGTATGTAGGAAATACATAATTATTTTACTTAATTTACTTACCAACTTTTTAAAAAATTATATTTTATTATTAATTAATTATATTTTAAAAATAATAATACTTTGAACTAGTAAAGTAATTAAATTTTATAATTATATTTTGCATCAATTTAACAGGAAAACTAGAATTTAATAAGATTTTTTTGAAAAGTTATTTCTTTAGTGAAAGAAAAGTTAACCCTTCAACTAAATACTTACCTCCAATCAAGTAAAGTAATTTATTTTATAATTCGACTTAAGTGGCAATATGCCCCCTCAACTTGTAAACAATGGGCAATTAACACATAAATTAACTTTGTGAACAAATCAGTACACGAACTTGGTGATTATGGGCGATTTGCCCCATTTTGGTAATTAGCCCCTTTAATTTGTGAGTTAATTGTATCCTAAATTGGCAATTTGTCCCCTTAACTTGTAAGTTAATTTGTTAAAATGGGCTAATTGCTTATAATCACCAAGTTCGTGTATTGATTTGCCAACAAAGTTAATTTATGTGTTAATTGCCCATTGCTTACAAGTTGAAGCGGCAAATTGCTACTTAAATCTTTATAATTCTAACATAATTTTTTTAATTATAATAGTTTTCAATACAAATTAATATTTTTATAATTTGGATATTTACATAACTTTTTATAAAAAAATGCTGATATATGACTCTGAACATTGAAAAATATGTATTATGATGTCCGCGTAATTATTTTTTATCACAAAAATTATACAGTAAACTTTCTAATAGTTAATATTTAATAAATTAACAATTTTAATAATTAATAGAAAATTAAGAGAATCAACTTCATTCCACGTCGAATAATTAATAATTCTATTATTTAATAAATAATACAATTTAATATATATTCTATATGAATATTAATTATTAGAGATTTTTTTTTAAAGAAATATATATATATATATATATATAATTCAATTTATATGTGGACATAAAAGTGTAATCCAACACTTAGCTTAATTATTTACTAAAATAAAAGAATTCTCATATGTCTAGTACAAAAAAATATTAGAAGTTGTTTTATTATATGAATACAGCTTCTTGGCAATTATTTTTTGTAGTATCAAGTTCATATTTTTCGAGATAAATACAAAGCTATTGCTTTTGGATTGAGTGATTGTGAAGTGTATTTTTTTTATATTATAATATTAATATTAGGTCTACGAATATAAATTGGGACTATTTTTTAAATATCTATTGTTGGCAAAATATTTACAACATTTTGGCGCATCCTTCCCCTATTTCCTACGTTATCTATTTTTATAACTTATTTACAAAAGTACCCATTATCAGTGTTTTAAAAACCGGACCGGACCGGCCGGTCGGACCGATTGAATCGCGAACCGGTCAGTGGTCCGGTCTGAAAAGGCAAACACCGGATTTGTTGATTGGACCGGGTTGAACCGGATTGGACCGGTATGAACCGGTAAAAAACCGGGTGTTGAATCGGATTGGACCGGTAAAATACCGGTGAACCATAATTTTTTCAATTTATTTTAAATTTATTAAACCGGTTGAACCGGTCACTAAACCGGTTAAACCGGTTGAACCGGAAACTGGTGGCCTCACCGGTTCGATTTTTAAAACACTGTCCATTATGTATAGAAGCATTATCTCATGTTAGGTTAAACTTTTACATAACCAGTCTTTTTTCTCTCTCTCCTCTCCCTACTCTTTCTTAAATTTCTCTCTTTTCTTCTTCTTTTTTTTTCCGTTTGATTTTCAGTTTATCTCCTCCGGTTACTTTTCCGTTCGTCTTTTCCGTTCGCGCTTCCGTTCTACTTCCGATGGATTTCTCGTCGTTTCCGGACGTTTTTCTGTTTGCACTAGTCTGTTCGTCTCTTCAATTCGCGCTATGGATTTCTCGACTCGTTTTTAGATTTGTGTAATTTTTTAGGTTTTTTTGTAATGATTTAAACATCTTGTAAATAAATTATTGTAGATCTATAATTTTTTGTTTATAAAATTGTTATATTATTCATATAATTATTTATTTTGTCTTTCTCTTATTCATAGATGTGTTTTATTGCTACAGATTTTGTAGTAATTTTATAATATTGTCTTAGTGTATTTTTTGTGTATTTATAGTGTATTTCTGGTGTTTTCGGGATATCTATGTTTTTTTGGTTTATTTCTACCGTTTTTTGGTATATCTATGGTGCATTTACAATGTTTATGGTGTATCTGCAATGTTTTCATGGTATAGACTATAAAAACACTGCAAAATGTCATAAATATACTATAAATACACTATAAAAACACTATATATACACTATTGTTACACTATAAAAAAATATAGGAAAAAAATCTATAAAAAGAATAAATTATTAAAAACTGAAAAATAGGGCTGTGCAATTGGTCGGTTCGGTCGACCTAACCGAAAAAACCAAAATTGGAAACCGAAAAAGGTATTTGTAAAATTAAAAAAAAAGTTCATTTGTATAATTACGACCTACTTTGTAAGACACCTATAAATTAATTTTACACGTAAATAATACGTAAGTAATTGAGTTTAATCGAATATTTGATTATTAAGTTAAAAAAAGTTTGTATGAAAAATTATGTAAGTTAAAGAAATGAAGGATTGAAAAGATTATTAACCATATTTCATATTGTAATAAAGATAAAAATAAGAAGGAATTAATAAATTATTGGTTTAAGTTAAGGATTGAAACATTATTTTTACCAAATAGTTTGCATACAATCCGCATTCTTATATTGCGGATTGCCCGCATTTTGAGAATGCGGATTGGGTGGGCCCAGACACAAAATTAGAAATTTTTTTAAGACAGACACAAAATTGGAAATTTTTAAATTCTGTAGGAACAAATCCGTCAAAAACCCCAAATATATTATATTTTTTATAATTTTTTCTATACAAATTCAATAAATTAATAATTCTAATAATTAATAAATTTTTGATCCACCATGTATATTAATTATTAGAGCGTCGACTGTATTGTGATTCAAATTTATAAAAAAAAAGGCTAAATAACCAAAAAAGGCCAAACCTTTGAAGAAAGTTCACAAAAGTCCAAACTTTTCAATTTTATCCAATTTGTCCCGAAATGCATGATTTCGTTTCAATTTTGTCCAAGCCTCAACTGACACATGCTTGTGTTTATGTGGCGCTGATGTGGCGTGCCATATAATGTGAAACCATATCTATTAGTAGGTTAAAAGTCTATTTAAATTCTCACTTTAAAAAAAAATACCCTTAAACTTTAAATCATTTCACCTTAATTGTTTTTTCAAATTTTAAAAAATATTCTAAATAGTCAATGTTATAATTAAACTTAATTTTCAAATATAAATTAATTTTTGTTTTTTTAAATAATTAAAATATGTTTGTCTTTTCCTACCGTTCCACCTCTAACACAATTTCTCGATTAAATTAAACGAACTAATTTAAAAAATTAAAATTTTATGCGCTAATCTTTCTATTTTTCTCCTCCTCCTCGAGGAACAGTGGCTTCTCATCGGAGCTGCTGCTCCATAAACGAGGAGTAACAGCTCCTCGCCTGAGGAGCTGCCTCCTAGGAAAAAAAATTTAAAAAAATTATTAAAAAAATTATCAAAAAAATTATCATATGCGAGGGGGACGGGATGATTATTTAATTAGTTTTAATTTATATATTTTATTTATTTATAGATAAAATAAATAAAGAAGAGGGTGAAAATGTTTAAAAAATTCATAAACATAAATTTGGTAAATACTTCAATCGTTAAGTTGAAAATATTAAAAGTTTGAGGATGTAAATGTTATTTGTAAAAAATCTAAGAATTTATTTTGACTTTATACCTTGCATTCGCCAAGGTGGCATACGTGTGGCATGCCTTGTCAGCGCCACATAGATGCCACATATGTAAAATCAATTCAACAATTGAGGCTTGGACAAAATCGAAACGAAATTATGTGTGTTAGGACAAATTGGATAAAATTAAAAGATTTGAACTTTTGTGAAACTTTTTTTAAAGTTTTGGCTTTTTTTGGGGATTTGGCCTAAAAGAAATTAGCAATTTGTTATTTTTTTAATCAACAAAAAAACTGATGCCTGATACCAGCTGCAACCGGATTTGTTCAGAAATTTCTTGTTCTATGCTTTCTACACATGCAAATAAAACTCTACTAGTGATGCCATGGAAATATAAAATCTAATTCCGTCTATTTTTGGTCAGAGCCACAGCCAAGGAGTGGCATAAGTCCCCAAATCATCATTGAACAAAATATGTGGAAGATTGGAAATTAAATATAAGAAAAACAAGTACAAACGAACAACTACTAAATCATAGTTTCAGTGAAAGAAAAACAATCTAACATAACAGAAGAACAAGTAATTGCGGACAGTGATGGATGAAGCTTCAGAGATAAAAGCTCATCCAAGGCAGCAAGTTATAAAATGGACAATTTGGACATTGTCTATCTAGGAAGGCTCTTCAAAGGAAAATTGCGTAGTGGACTCTCCCTCAGTAAGTCAGTTTCCCTGCAGACAGTGATGGATGAGAAATTAAAATAGTGGAAACCAAATAACAAGTCTGAATTGCAGCTACCGCTTACTTTTTTATATCTATTCCATCACCCTGCCTTAATTGCAAGGAAAATGGCTTGCCACCCTGAGCTGGTGCTCTCTCAGATCTGATAAAAGAATTTTGATAACAGATCAATAAAAAGCAGGAGATGGACACATATCTAGAAGCATGCACAACAAATTCATCAGTTACAGAGATGGAATTGCTCACTCTACAAGTTCCTCATCAACAAATACTTCAATGCATGTACTTGCAGTTGCTGCTGCTCTAGGTCCGGGTTTTTGAGGAACCTGAAACCACTCATCCATGTAAAGGTTATACGTGTTTTGAGTGACCTTAAGATGAGATTAAGTTATAGCAAGAACTGGAAATTTAAATAAAATGCTCCATACAGTCGGTCACCTTGTAAGTTGTCCACTTAGCAGGAATTGCATTGTTTTCTTTGTTCCTTTCAGCTCGAGATCCAAGACTGTTCCAGGCATTCAAATCTGTTTTTGACTTGCTTGGTTGATTTTCTAGCAAGACGTTAGTATTTTTGTCTTTGTAAACAGAAAAGGGACTCGTCCTTTGGGCCCTACGTACAATACGAATAAATGGGGTGTGAGAACTGAAATATACTCTCAGTCTCAGTAGCTCTAGCTAATTGCAACAGCTTGTGAATTATAAAAAAAGTAAAACTAACTAGAGAATATTAAGTTTTCTACCTTTCACCTTCAAATCAAGTTTGCTTAACTACTAAAGAAAGAATATTATCCATGGAAATTATCCCAGAATCCCATGGGTTACCTGTCTGACTGCAATTTGTTCCTCGCAATTGGCTCCATATATTGCTTCCCTAGAAGAAATTAGTAGGTTTTCAGCATATTTTCTATACAGAAACTTGATGGGTCAAACATAGCAATAGAAACTTACTGTTCTGCGTGGACAACACAGTTCCAAAGCTTCGAGCAGGCAGGTTATTTTCTCCAGTGTCATCCTAAAAATATTCAGAGAAAACAAGAATAATAATATCAAATACGGAACAAATAATTTACCTTTTTTACATATTAGTTAGTGACATACCTCCACAGCTTTTTTTCTACTCATTGATCTAATGAGAAATTTCTTGTATGTTTCCTTCAATTTTTCTATTGGTTGAGCACCCCTGCAGCAACGGAAAACATTCAGAACATAAGAAAATTACGTGCAAAACCAAATAAAAATTGAATTTATCACTTTATGAAAGATTAAACTATTTCGTAATCACATCTCGCTGCCACCTGTGATAAAATTCCACATGTTATAGATTCTTAAAAATCTACGACCGATTTCAGAAATTGTTGCATGACAATAGATATACGCAAACACATTAAATTCATATCTTAATTCTAGATAACTCTTTGGGCCTTTGTCAGTCCAAATGCCGCTGTTTAAATATAAACTTAGATAAGCAACAACTACAGTGATCACAAGCAAACATAATGCAAGTCATACAAATGCAACGAACATCTACATAACAAATCTACTAAGCTGACTATGAATTCAGGAAAGTAACCCATTTCTATGCAAGTACAACTCACATCTACAAACTCCAAGCTCATATTAAACAGGTAAACAATGAAAAAGAAGGATGAAATCTGAGGCTAAAACTGAATTACAGTACCTATAATTAACCCTTAATGGAACGTCAGAACAAAAGGCAAAAAGAAAGAAAAATTTGAGCTTTACCCTGATGAAGTAAGTGTTGTGAATGTCAAGGACATCTTTTTTTAACAAACAAAACAACACGGACCAGTCAGTTCATGCAATACACAACCAGAAGAAGAGTTACCTAGATATCCCAAGATTGAATATGTCATTCGCAGCTTTCATTTTAAATTTGGACTCCATATGTAAAGCATGTGCTATGTAGTAAGCAGAATGTGATATTCCAATTTCATTTGCATTAAGAAAATTGTAGATGACTTCTGCATCGACACAGTTTTCAGCCTGCATGCCATTTCGTTAAGCAATCATTCTCCAAAACTAACTGGGGAAAAGAACCCCATATAGAGTGACTGTAAATAAGCAAGGAAACCTTATATTGTAAAGCACACAAGGAAGAGTTGCCATAAAAGACAAAGAACCTACATATTCTAACCAAACTTTGAGGTAGCGAAGATCATCCTTGTAGCGGTCTAAATTCCAAAAGGTACGCACGCATTGTTCATATATCACTATTAGTCCAGAGCAGTCTCCCCCTGGAGGAAATGACTCCTGGACCCATTTGATGCATCTTCAAATGTAAAAGAAAATAGAGAATGATTAACTTTTAGTTAAACAGATGCTAATAGAATAAGATTTGAACTTTCATGACAGACAAAGACAAAAAAGAAATAGCGAATTAGGTTGAGTATTGAGTAGCATATAACAGTATATGTAAGATGTTATTGAGATACGATCCGTATTTTGTTAGCAAACACAACCCTAAGTCATTCACATGATTGGTAATATAAAAAACAACGGAGAAGCACGAAATACATCAACAGATGGTTATCTCCTTTTTTAAATTGTAAGTAATGAAGTCTAAGGATACTTACTGAAGCCATGGAAGGAGAGGATCATCACCTTTATACTCGTCAATTGATTCAATCCACTTCCTGAAACAAGAAAAGTCGAAATATTTGAGAAAAAAATCAGGAAATAAATGCATTGCAGCAAGATTGAAAAGAAGGAAGAAGAGTAAACCTTCGAGTGTCAAGAAGACCCTTCTTGAGTTGATTTTGGGTTTGAGATTTAAGGGCATCATTCAAGAGGCGAACATTACGGCCTCTCTTCAAAGGCCTTACATTTTCTTTAAACAGTTCCCATTCATAACCTGTCTCCTGTTTCGACGCAAGAAACTCCGTCTCCGGATCTAATCCCTCCATCGATATCGCTGCTTCTCCTCGTCTTCTTCTGGTTTACTTCTTTTAACCGTTGGCAAAACAATTTTGAAATTAATAAAGTAGCCGTTGCTTCTATTTCTTATATGGACATTCGGGTTGGAAGTTTGTGCCCCCTGGCCCTACCATTTTTGGCGTTCGAATTCGAATTTTTCTACAGTTTTAGAAGTTGGAGCGCATGGGCTTAGGCCATCCAACATCATTTAGTGGTGGCCCATCAAATAAAAAAAAGGAAGGACAGACACTGCATTCATCACTGTTGTCAAGAAATTCATGGAAAGCTAAACTTATCTTATCTGTTTCCTTCACGAAAAGCCAAAACCAAACCAGTAAAGTTCGAAAATGAAAGGGGCATTTAGGTAATTCCATCAATAATCAGTGGGCAATGCAAAGCAGTATTAATTGGAGAGATTCAACCAGCTCTACAAACAGTAGAGTTAAAACCAATCTGTTGACGAAGAAGATCAGATGGCGTCCCATCCTTCAGTTGCAGTTCTAAGCGCTCCAACGACACGACAGGCATCGATCCTTCTGTCTACGAGATTCTTACCTCGACCTGAGGCTGTGTGCAACGTTTCATCATCTTCTATAAGGCCAACAAGGCTGAGGGTGAAAGCGATGGGAGGAGGAGCAAAGTTCAAGGGGACGCAGATGAGGGAGAAGCATCTGACAGAGATGATTGAGAAAAAAGTGGTGGAAGCCAAAGAGGTGTGCCAAGGAGATGAGTCCTCCGACGAGTGCAAGGTAGCGTGGGATGAGGTGGAGGAGGTCAGCCAGGCGAAGGCTGATCTCAGGCTTAAGTTGGAGAAACAGGATCCTCTCGAATATTTCTGCCAACATAACCCTGAGACGGATGAGTGTCGGGTTTATCAAGATTAGCTTTACCTGCGCTTCTCTTACTGCTCACTAAAACCACCCTTCGCCGCCGTCCACTGCTCCCCACTGAATCTCATCATCATCCATACCGTCTTTCTTTTTTACTTTTACATCCCTTGTCTTGTTGTAAAATGTAAATCAAGTCCCAAACAATAAAATATGTATGTTTGAGTCACATTATACATATACACAATAAATATCCATTTAACTTATAAGAAAAATCATTTATCTTTTCTTTTTGCCAAAGTTGGATATTAATGATAAAATCTGACTATAACGAGTCTCAAATCGACTATTAACGAGTCTCAAATTCAACCACAACATCGGGTTAGAAAATGGTGCATTTCGGCTAAGTAAAATGTAATCCAAATTGATCTAATACATTAATACCAAAAAAATTAAATCCATAATAGATCTAGACAAAATGGGCATAGAGATTAATTGGTCCAAAAAATACAACAAAATTCAGTTAAAATCGGTCGAATTTTACCAACTAAAATTTGTTAAATTTCAAATCAAATCGAACTATACCGATTAATGCACATATTTCACACATACGTATATATATATGACACATAATTTCTAGTTTTAGTATTTTCCAAAAGTTAAGAGCTTGTTTAGATTACAAGTCAAATACATATACAAATTATTTAAGAGGAGTAAAAATATCAACTCACAAAAATAGGTACAATTGAAACTGAAACTTAAAAAGTGAAATACAATTAATAATTTAAAAAATTTAAAATATAAACGAAAAATATAAAAAAAATGGGATATTTTAATAAATGTTATTAATATTAAAGTTATTTTTGGACTTTTTTGTATAGGTTAATGAGAGCACATCAGCGAATTAATCAACAATTGTTTTTTTAGAAGTTTAACGGAAGGGAGCTATTTGTTCTATTTTGAAAATAAAAAGGGTTCAGTTGTCCTAAACAATAGTTAAAGAACCTATATGTACTTTCTAGGAAACTATAGGAGCTGTTTGTACATTTTGACTTTATTTAATTGTAATGGTGGCAGTCAATTTTAACGGCTGAAAGGCAATTGTGTGTACTAGCCAACCCTGGTGGGATGGCTGCGTCACTCTCTTCCGCTGCCTCGTCGTTTATCTCGCGAGGTTCAATTTTGTTGGGTCCGATACCTCGAAAAGTGGCCAACACAAGAAGCAATAAGTCTGCTTTATCCTGCAAAGCTTCATGGCAAGAGGTAACTCACTCAATTAATATGAATTCAGTATATTGTGTTATTTTTCTCTATCCCACTATGGCTTTGGAGGAAGTGCGTTATTGTTGATACGCTTGAATTAGCTGTGATTGAAGCTTGCTGGGGTTCTCGTATTCTCAGCCATCCCATTCACGGCGGTGAAAGCCCTCGCCAATAGCCCCTTGGGTGAGTCGCTTCAGAGGCGATTGGAGGAGAGAAAAAAGGTTGCTGTTAGGGAATCTTCCAACTTCCAAGCTTTAGCTGCTAAGGCCCGTAAAGATAGGTAATTTCTACATAGATACATGGCTGTTATTATTAATTCAAACAATGACATTCATCTCTAAATGGTTACCTTCAGTTTTTGAGTATGCTTCCACTTGTAACCGCTACTGTTCAATTTATTAATTTAGATTATAAGAAAACCACTTGAAGCACATTTTACAAGCAGCCAGAGAAAGATACACTTTTAGCTCTATATATATTAGCTTCTTAGATGCGTGTTTCAATATTTAAATTTGCAGCTCGTGGTATGGAGAAGACCGTCCTCGCTGGCTTGGTCCTATTCCGTATGACTATCCTGCTTATCTCACTGGAGAACTGCCTGGGGATTATGGCTTTGATGTCGCAGGATTGGGCACGGATTCTGTGGCTTTCCAGAGATACTTTAAGTATGCTGCACTTTAATTGTCCATTTTTAGCATGACCTTGATAATGCATATTGGAATTTTAGAGTTTTGTTTGGTACTTAATGATAAGGCAATGCTAAGTGTGTTCTGTTTGCACATCCTGATCAATCATTGAAATATTGCTGTCAACTTTGATGAGCCTTTTCATGAAATGGTTGCCAATTTTTGCAGAAACTATCAAATGCTCCATGTCTTCTAAGTGGTTTATAATGTTTACTGTTTTCCATGACATTAGTGGCGTAGTGTAGTGCAAGCCTAATGCAGATTTTTGTTTCTTTTCTAATCTCTATGACTACAAATGCTGATTGTGATCTTCAACTTGTGTAGCTTCGAAATACTTCATGCTCGTTGGGCTATGCTTGCTGCCCTTGGTGCTCTGGTTCCTGAAGTACTTGATTTATCAGGTGCCTTTCACTTCATTGAACCTGTTTGGTGGCGAGTTGGATACTCAAAGCTTAAGGTCAGCAACTTTGCTTTCATTCCATCAATGCTCTCAATTATGTGGGATATGAAGTTTCCTAATTTGCCATCTCCCCTAGCAGTTTTTTTTGGGATTTTGAAATCTTTTTCTTTTGGCTTAATTATCATCCAAAAACACCCCACATATTTACTTTTTTCATTCATATCTAAAACTTTTAAAATTGTCAAGTTTACTCAATTTCCCAATTTTCAATTTCAATTGTGCCCACTTTTTCAAATTGGAGTTTTTCCACTTGGAAAATATGGTTCAAATGTCTTGAGACATTCTCAAATTTTAGTAATTTTTAAAATATTAAGGGCTTATTTGTACTAAGTGTCAAATACGAAAAACATATTTGAATCTTTTTTCAGAGTGAAAACTCCAGTTTGAAAAAATGGGTATAATTGAAAATGAAAATTGGGAAATGAGGTAAAATTGACGATTTTAAAACTTTGGGATATAAACAAAAAAATTGAAAATGTGGGGTATTTTTTGGATAATAGGGAGATAGTATAGCAGCCCACTAGTTTGAGATGATAAAATACTTCTAACCAATTATTTTCAAATCTACTGAAATTAAATATTAAAATTTATGTCGTGTTTAATAAAATTTTAAACATGAAAGTTGAGGAAACTCACAATTTCGTATTGCTACACCCCAAAATCCGATTTTAGGAAATTTTGACATATACATAGTATTTTGGGCTCATGTAGTTTTATTTATTGATTAATTGTAAATAAATATTCGGTTATGGTTGTTAGTTAAGACTGTAAGGCTTACTATGGGCTGGTGGCATTAAACATACTCGAGTCATAGTGCCGGTCTGACTCCGACCTCCGATTAGGAACGTGACAAAAAGCAAAATTCCTTTTGATTTTTGTTTTCAAATGGTAGCAGTACTTGATTAATCTCTTATCTTCCGGTTTCTTCAACATTTTAACAGGGAGATACTTTGGATTACCTTGGCATCCCGGGACTCCACTTTGCTGGAAGCCAAGGAGTGATTGTTATTGCTATTTGTCAAGTGCTCCTCATGGTAATCCCTTAATGAAGCTATATTTCTTATTTCCTGTAATAATTTCAAAGCTTGCAATATTTTGCATTTGTTTAGTCCATATCAGTGCTGCTGTCTATTAGAATTCAATTGAATTAATTTGGACCAACCTAAATAGCTTAATTCATCTGGCTGACAATGGCATACTTATAGACCCTCGCTATTTTATGCATTTGCAATTATTTAGCATAGAATAGTAGCGCTATCCCTCCTTATCCTCTAGTCCGCACTCTCGAGCAATCCTTGATGATAGCAGGACACTAAAGTGTCCCTCGTTAGTTATGTGATGAAGCTTTAAACTAGGTAGTACGGACACTTCATTCAATCGACGTTTCCCGTTTCGGAAACGTTTCGGACACTTGACGTATCGGACACGAAACTTCATTTTTTACATAGGAAACTTTAAAATTATACCGTTTCGCCGTGTCTAAGTGTCCCGTTTCCCCGTATTCGTGTCCGTGTCCGTGCTACCTAGGCTTTAAACTGTTCCCTTGCAAATATTTATGGTCTTAGAATGCAAGTGGTATTGCATACAGGTTGGACCAGAGTATGCAAGATATTGTGGAATTGAGGCATTGGAGCCATTAGGAATTTACTTGCCAGGTGATATAAATTATCCAGGAGGGGCACTTTTTGATCCCTTGAACCTCTCAAGTGATCCGGTAGCTTTCGAGGAACTGAAGGTGAAGGAAATTAAAAACGGACGGTTAGCGATGGTTGCCTGGTTAGGTTTTTATGCCCAAGCAGCTTTGACAGGTAAAGGCCCAGTTCAAAATCTTGTTGAGCACATATCAGATCCATTTCACAACAATCTGTTTTCTGTGCTCAAAGTTCATGTAAATTGATACTGTATGTTCAAGTGTGCATACGGATAACCAGTCTTACTATACGAAGCTTATTATTACGAAGTATTTTGTAATGTTAAATTAAATAAATTTGTTTGTAATTAATTAATGTTTTTTGTAAAAACTATTATCATATTTTTATGTGTTATTTATTTGAACAATTATTAATTATTTGTAACATGCACTGAAATTTATTTTTCCATTATTATATTAATTTGAATAGAAATTATTATTATCTTAGATATTATTCGTTATTAATTAACTATTTACATAAGGTAATAAACATAGCAAATGTTATTGATATTTTAACAGTCTACACTAAAGGCTTATTTGAGCCATTTAAAAAAGAGTTAATTATATATAAATTTACGACCTTTAGGGCATCTCCAAAGGGAGTCACCATTTTTCCCTCACCATTTTTCAATTTGGTGAATTTTCACCAAATTTACTCCAATGGTCATCACCAAATTCTTCACCAAAAAACATACTTTTTTACTTTTTAATAAAATAATCATTTTTAATTCTTAACATTTTATACACTTTTTACCAATTTCACCCACAAACTTATTTATGCTCATATTCATCCGAATTATAGTATTATTTATATTTAAAAAAATAAATTGCTATTAATTTTTTTAATTATGAATATCTTATAAAATTTAATTTTTATTAAAATTGTTTAAAATGAACATTACATTAATTTATTTAAATTAATACAATAAAAAGACTAAAATAAACATTGCATTAATTTATTTAAATTAATACAATAAAAAGACTAAAATAAACATTACATTAATTTATTTAAATTAACACAACATAAAATTAAAATTAACGAAAACATAAATCAATCCTCATAATGACAAGGTAAATCCATTCAATGTAAAAAAAAGTACAATTTTTTTATGATTACTTTATCCATATGAAGATAAGGGTGAATTCTATCCAACGATCAATTTATTTACGAAATCCATCCAACGGTATTAAATTTTTACAATTATTTTTATTTTATTTTTATTTTATTCATAAAGAAGATAAGGGTAAATCTCATCTAACGATTGATATTATTACGATATCCATCCAATGGTAATAAATTTTTACAATTATCTTTTTTTAATTTTTACTTTATCCATACTTTGTTCTATTTATTGAAGAAGATTTTATAGTTCTCCAACCCACAAAAAAATTCTATCTTATTTTCAATCAATAATATCACCTTCACATTTTTTAATAGCCTTACTTTCATTACAAAAATGTCTATTCGAACGTCCGGTTACGGTGTGCATGAAGATATACGATTATGTGAAGTCTATATGGAGATTTTTCAAGATTATATTAGAGGTGTGCAACAAAGTCCAACTTCATTTTGGAATCGAGTTGAGGAAGCGTATAACAAAGATAAAAATGAAAATTGTGAGGAACGCAACGTTAGATCGGTGGGTGCTCGTGTTCGTACTATAGAAAAGGCAATCCGAAAATTAAATGGGTGCATGAGACAAATCGAAACAATGAATCCTAGTGGAGTATCGAATGAAGATATTGTAAGTACTCGAAATGTAATTTTATATTTTAATTTTATAAAAAAAAAATTCTTGAAATTTAATTTAAATATTTATTTATTTTTTTACAAATTATTAACTTGATATTTTTAATAACTTGCAGTTAGCCCAAGCAAAAATATTACTTATGCAAGATCCAAGCTACAGTAACGGTTTCAAATTCGACCATGTTTGGAATATCATGAAAGATTTTGAAATTTTCTAATAATTGATAGAATATGTGTTCTATTTATTTATTATGTAATGTCGTAGTATGTTTCATTTTTAGGTTATTATATCGTAAAATTATCTATGTAATGTTTTTATATTATTGTCTCGTAAAATTAATTATGTAATATTTTTTTAATTGTCTTGTAAAATTATTCATGTAAGATTTTTATGTTATTGTTTTATAAAATTATTCATGTAATATTTTTATATCATTGTCTCGTTAAATTATTTAAAAAGTAAGTAATTAATTAAATACAACTACAAACAAATTATATGTACTAAAATGTAAATTAACCACATTATTATATTCAAAAAGTGAAATGGTGAAGGAAAAATTCCTTCACCATTTTTGATGAAAGAGAGTGTGAGAGAGTCACCAAAATGCATTTTGGTGACTCCCTTGGAGATGGAGAGTCATCAATTCCCATTTTGATGACTCCCCTTGAAGATGGTCTTACACCATAATCCAGAAGAAAAAAACATGACTTTTAAAAGTGTCAATCACGGGCACAAACATTTTTTACTATTCAAATTCATCATCGACACATTTTTCGGTAAAATTTTGTTGACTTAGATAACCAACGGGTTTGCCACGTGTCATGTCACATTAACAAAACCGCTCATAAAAATTGTCGACGATGTATTTGAAAAGAAATGAAAAATTATGTATGTGATTGACATTTTTAAAAAGTCGTGTTTTTTTTAATTTTATGTAAAAATCATGATTTTGTAAATAATTATCTTTTTAAAATCATTAAATTTGTTCAAGCACCTTCAATGTATATCAATTTTTATTATAAATATATGGCATATAACTTTATTTTTTTAGTAGAGTAATTGCACAGAAATATACAACTAAAAACTCGAAGATGGGCGCAGCAGTAGCAGGTAATTAATGTAACATTGAAGTCAAGGGGAAATAGTACATTGGACTATTAGCAAATGCACAATATTTTTTTCCATTTTATGGAAAAAACAAATCAAACATGCACAAGATAATTTATAGATGGTTTGATTTAAAGTCTAAGGAGACGTATATAATAATGGTTAAAATTTATTCCTAAATCACAGTTACTTCTTCTCAACTCTATTATTTTTAAATGAATAAAGGATCAATTCACCCCATCAACTTAGCATGAAATATTAAAAAAATTATTTTTAATACTTTTGACTCAAAAAGAGGATCGATTCATCCTCTCAACTTGGCACGAAATATCAAATGAGTCATTTTGAAAGAGTTTGAATCAAACTAACCCACAACTTTTGTTTTCATATCAAAAATGCAAACAAAGTGGGGATATCACCCCACCCCCCTAAACTTTATAAAACCAAATCAATCCACCCCCAATTTTTCACTGGAGACCACTTCATTCCACCACCGACCACTCACCAAAAATCGCCTTCAGATTTTTTTTTTCACTAGATTTTTTTTTTATAAACGAATTTTTTTTCCCCGTTAAATCATCGGAGCAGAACCAGATGGGTTTGCTCCACGATGAAGAGCAGACCCAGATTGAGGAGCAGATCTGCTCCTCAACGAGGAGCAACAGTTGCTCCTCCTCAAAACATATATTTTTACTAAATTTTAGGTATTAATTTGTATTTTTTTAAAATAATAGGGACTATACTTTTAACCAAGCGAGTGTGTTTCAAACGCGGTTGAAAGTGGAAAAATATGAGAGAGGGGCTGATTTGATATACTTTGGAATAGTTGCGGGTTTGTTTATCCAAAACCCTCTAAAATGACTCTTTTGATATTTCGTGTCAAGTTGAGGAGGTGAATTGATATTTTATTCCTTTTAATACAAACAGACTCGCAACTTAAAAATTTAGCATCAAATTCACCCCTATAACACAAAAATACACAAAAAGGACAGTAAAATTGCTTATACAATGTTTATCACATTCCAACTCTTACTTTAAATCTTTATTCTGTTGGTCAAATTTGTGATAACGGTTGCTTAGTTTCCTTTTTTTTTTTTGCTTGCTATATTTATAATCCAAAGTCCCAATAAGTGATTAGAACCAGCCATGGAAAATGAGGACTTCATATAAGATTGCAACTGCTGCTCTAGGTGAGGACGTATCATCTTTTTGTTTGAGTCCTTCTTCTTCTGTGTTTTATTTGTGGCATTCTCGTCTTGGTCATTTCTCTAGGTCTCGTTTACAATTTTTACCTTTTATAGGAGTTTTAGGAAATTTAGAAACTCATGATATTTCTGATTGTAGTGGTTGTAAACTTGCAAAGTTTTCCGCTTTGTCTTTTTTTAAAAGGAATACTTTTTCTGTTACACTTTTTGATCTTATTCATTGAGATGTTTGGGGATCCTCTCCTATTTATACAAAAAGGGATTTTCATTATTATGTCTCTTTTATTGACAACTGCACTCGTTGTTGGATTTATATTATGAAACGTCGCTAAAACTATTTAAGCATTAATAATGAGTTTTTGTGAAAACTTAACATGCAGCTATTATTAAATGCTTTAGATGTGATTTGAAGGGGGAGTATACTTCCCATATTTTTAAGGAACTTTTTGATTTGGATGTTTCTTGTCTTTTGTTTTGGTCAAGTAGGTGCTGCTTCCTGCCTGAGACTTTTGTAACAGGTTTGTAGTAGTTTCCCCTTGGTCATTGTCTTTTGGTGGCACTGGTTTTTGTTTTCAGCTTTAGCTTGAGAGGTTTGAGGCTTTTGTAACAAGGGCGCCCCTGCTTTTATTAGATGTTTTTGTTTTTGGTCTCCCTTTAGCTTGTTTTAGGGAGATTTAGGTGTATTCTCGTTTGTTAGTTATTAAATGAGTTTTTTTGGTTGTTTTCTACCAAAAAAAATGGTATTTGAATTTTTTTTCCGATTAATATTATCACTGTCCATACATTGATAAACACTTTAAATTAGTTACACTTGTATATATTTAAAATCTTTATATTATCTAAATTTAAGATACTCAAAGTACACATTATATATCAATAATTGAAAACATTAAACATTCAATAATATAAAGTAATATATTTATATTTATGAAAAAGTTTTGAATTGGGAATTTGGGATGAGCTTGTGTCACATATTCACGATTATTTGATGGTTCGATATTGGAGTTTTTCGCAAATAAATCACAAAAAAAGAGTGGTAATATAGGCGATATTGATTACAATTAATTCAAGTTGACGCGTTTAGTTGAGATGTGGGCCCAGCTCGGCCTTTTTGGTTTGGATTTTGCCCCAATTTCATGTCTTTCTTTCTTCCCATCCTTTTCTTTCGTTTTTCTTCTTTCACATTAACTGATTATTTTCTTATATTGTAATTTGTGTATTAGCATTACACATTATTTTTTGTAGAAATCAAGTATATGTCATATACTATGATAATCAAACAAATTACTACAATGAATTTTAGTTAATAAATAAGAGTAATTTGTGAACTTTTGAAATATTTAACAAGCTGGAAAATCAGTTGAGACGCTATATAAAAAAAGTTTACTTCAAAAAACAAAAAGTTTACCGTCTTTAAAAATAAATGGAAAAGTAATGTGAAGAAAGTTATGTTATTTTTGTTTTAGCTTAAACAGTGAACACTGAACATAGTCGTGTTACAATAAATAGATGTAAAGAATAGAAAAAGTATAATTAATTAATTAATTAATTTGATAAGCAGAAAAAAGATGGTGTGATGTGATGAGAAGGGGGAAATGGCGGGTAGTGTGTTAGAATTGCAGAGTTGAAGTGTTAATAGTAATTATGGGTTAAATAATAGTTCCAAAAAAGAAATAATCCATCTGTCTATCACCCAACCCAAATACTAAATATCAAACTTATATTATTCCTAAAAAGAAAATATAAAACCAAATTGAACACTGAATTGATTTGGCAGCCATATAAATGGGACCTAAAAAATCGATAAAATTTTGAAAAAATAAAAAAACACACACATTGCTTTAAAATCTAAATAAAAACTCTGTTTGAATCAAACTCCTTCTGGCCAGCTGTTGGTTAGGATTTATTATTATTTATTGAATAAAATTAGTTTGAGATCTCCCATTCTCTCCTTCCCGTTTGTTCGTGAAGCTCCCCCCACAGCCAGAATTATCGCATTTTACTCCTAAATCAAAACCCTAAGATCCATACTTTCACATTCTCTGCATTGCTCTCCCGCATTCTCTGATCTCGACCCGCTTCTACCTTCCAGGTACGCTCTCTTTTGATTTTCTTTTGCTCATTGATTTTTATCTTTATTGTTTGCTTTTCTGATTTCTTTTTTAAATATTCTGTCAATTTGTAGCGTGCTTTATTTGCTTGTCGGTTGTTTGATCGTATAGCTGAGAGAGAGGTGACCGATTTGTTTTTTTAATTGTTTTAACGGTACAATGACGGAGGATGTAGTGAATGTGAACGTGAACGAGAAGGATTCAACGGAGGAAGAGAAGCGTGGGTTGGATATGAGTGGCCATGAGGGTCCACCGACGCCTGCTGTTCCCCTTGCAGATTGTAATGGAGTTAAGGACGAGAGTAAGACTGGGAAGGGGAATTCAGAAGATGATCCAGATGCCTCCTACGTTTTTATTGGTGGAATAGATGATCCTGTTTCTGCCAAACACTCCCACTCTGCGGATCTCTATGCCAATTCTCAAGTAGCTCAAACAACCTGTTCTACTCTGAAGGACTCCGACAATGTGGTTGATCGTTTAGACTTTGTTCATCAAGGGGATGCAGTGGATGTAGTTGAAGCCCCAAGTGCTGATCCCCAAGTTCCCAATGGAAACTTGGTCATTGAATTTGAGGCGCATGAGAAGGATGATCAACAGTCCGTTGAGGAAGATTTGGCTGGAGATGCACAAGGAACTCCGGAATTTCATTCAGAGACTATTGAGCCTGAAACTGCATTGCTGCAGGCTAATGGCACTGATGCAAAGGCTGAGTCAGAACACGTTATGGAGTCAGTTCCAACTCAAAATTCAAGCAATATTGATGTTGCTGAATCAGAACTAAATCGGTCTAGTAATATTGAGGTCACAAGCAGCACAAATATTGATGAATCAAAGTCAAATCAATCTAGTAAACGAGAGGTCATAGAAGATCCCAGTTTTTGTGAATCAGAAGCAAGTCAGTCTGGCCTTGTTGAGGTCACAAGCAGTATGAATATTGTTGAGTCAGAGTTAGATCAATGTGGTGATAATGAGGCTGTAGATAATGCCAGTCTAGCTGATACAGAACCAAATCAGTCCGGTAACATTGAGGTTGCAGACAGTGCCAATACTACTGAATCAAAGCAGACTCAGTCTAGTGTTGAGGAGGAAATTCAAGAGGAGAGCACTTTGGGCTCCGATCAAGGGAAGGATCTGGTTCAATTGGCTAACAACCTTCCTGTGGACTGTCTGCAAACAGCATCTGAATTGGATCAGAATACTGAAGTAAAGATGGAAGGAGCAGAAGCTGTTGATGCCTCCTCATCTAGTGAATATACCAACGGATTGTCCTCTAGCCAAGCTCCAGGTTGTGACGCGGAAAAGGACCCTGTTAATGGTTTGGCATGTGAGGCAAATGGCTGTTCTGATGACGTTGAAACCTCACTATATTCTTATGCTGAAATTATCGACAATGGAACCTCAACTGTTTCTGATGCTGAAACTGGAAAGGGCTTTGGAGCTGCTATCAATAATTGTGCAATTGGAGATCCAACGAATGACGTCAAGGCTCCTGTTATCCAGTTCAATTTGGATGCTGAAAAAATACGTACACAGACTGTTTCTGATGACTCAGTTCATGATAGTCAAATCGCGCCTCAAGATAATAGAATATCTGGAATTATCAAAGATGATTTGTTTGAGAATGGAGCCACTGAAAGCTACAAAAGTGATCCAACTGGTCCTGCTAGTGATCCAACAGCGGGATCAGCTGTTGAAATTGGAAGTCCTTCTCCTGTCAACAGTATGGAAATACACGATGGTATGAAGACTTTGGATGAGAACTTAGATGGAGATAGCAGTGAAAGTCTCAGTTCGCATCTTGTTAATGACAGAGAAGTAGTCATTGAGCCTGATTGTCACCCTCTTCCTAATGAAAAGGCGTCAAGCACCCCAGATATGGATGCTAGTCTTGAAACTGAGACTGACTGCACTGCCACTATATCTGAAGAGGAAGTCTCTGCTTCCTCAAAAGATGAGGTGTGTTTACAAGCTGAGGCATCTGCAGGAGCAGCTGATGTGTTGGATGGCTCTGTTGTTACCAGTCAAAGCAACTCAAATCTCATTCGAGCTGATGTTAAAAGCATAGCAAATGATCTTGTTATTATAGACAGTGATAAGAAAACTCCTCAAGAAATGGATGTCAACGAAAGCCTTAACAAAGAAGAAGCCTCAATATCTTCCCCAGAAGGCTCCATAGTTGATGCTTCCGATGGGCAAAATTCACTGGTTGACGTGGTGACACGGCCATTCTACTACATGATCAGAATTCCTAGATACGATGATGATGATAATTTAAAAGAACAGATTAAACGTGCTCAGATTCAAGTTGATGAAAAGACTAAAAGTCGAGATGCTATTCGAGCTGAGATACAGAAGGAAAGGGTGAGGAAACTTTGTAAAAATAATCATATCATCTATCTAACAATTGATTTTTGTTTCTTGCAATTTGATTAAGTCTTTTTATGACTAGGCCAATTCTTACAAGTTCACTGCATCTATTGATGCTGCTCTATCGGAAGAGACAGCAGCTCGTGACCTGCTTAAGGCCAAACGCAAAGAAATAGACTCTGTTCTAGTCGTGATTAACAGAGGGAAGAGTGCATCTGAGCTTAAGAACATTGATGATACGGTGCGATCTGTTGTTTATTTATTTTTCTTTTTAACAGATTAGTTTATTGTCTGGTCAATTTAAATACTTCCAATATGTAAATGATCCTGCTCATCGTCTCATGGTATTCTTTGGTTTGCAAGCAGATACATGCTATTGAATACAAGATACAACATGAAACCCTACCATTGAAGGAAGAAAAGCAATATATTATTGAAATCAAGAAATTAAAGCAAACTCGTGAAAGGCTCTCCGATAATTTTGGTAGTCAGGAAGCCGTCCAGGAGGCTATAGATCAGAAAGTCCAATTTGAAGAGCGGATGAAGGTATGAATTATCTGCTTGCTCTCATCCTTAATGTACATCGCAAGTGGGTTCATGAATGAAATAGAAATGGAAATATGTGATGGTAACCATCACTATTCTCATGATTCACTGCAGTTATTTTTATCAAAAAAAAGTTCTCTCTCATTTACCCATAACCCATTTATGATGTAATTACATAATGCTTTCTTTGTGATGTTGTGAGGTGTTGAATCTTTTTGTTTATTGATATTTCAGATTTTAAGGAAAGAAGCAGACCTACTTAGAGAAAGTGCTCTCAAAGCTGAAGCAGCCACCAAAAATGATGAGAAGAAATATCAAGGTGAAAAAGCTAAGGTAGATGTATTGGCAGCTCAATTTAGAGCTGCTGATGACATACGGCAAGAAGCTTATGCACATCTACAGAGTTTAAGGAAACGATTATATGACAAGGTATTATGTTCTCTTATTGGTGATCTATCATATGTGTAAACATGTTCCTCATCAAGCTATATGCCAAGTATATTTTATGATTTGGATTGGGAAGCAATAGTGGACATTATCAGATTGTCACATCCTCAATTTTTTAATTTTTCCCATTTACTTTCGCTGAAGCTCTAAACGTGATGGGAGGAACTTTCTAATTGTCGATAACATTACCAAATGATAGCATTGGTATTCTAGTATAATGTTTAAGAAGATCAATTTGATATGTTCAAGTTGAAGCGTTCAACCAGTCTCAGATTTAAGATTTTATTCCTTCGTCAGATTTCCTGCTAATAACCTATGTAGCTGATTGCTGTTAGGGATATGTAGGAACCCCCTACTTATTGCTTCTCATATGTATCTATTTATGGACATCATTTTGAGAATCTTATCTTGGACATCTTTTTTAGGTTACTTGTTGGATTACTATATTTTATTTTGCTTTCAGTTATGAATTTTGTTAACGAGTATAGAAACCACATTTATCTGTGCATCACTTTGGTTCTGTGGTCTTTTCTTCTGAAAACTTAAAAGCCATTAGATTATGTGAAAAACATACGATGATATTTCATTTCATCTTCAGAGTAAATACTTCTATAAGTACAAGGATGACGCAACGGCAGCTTCAGATTTAGCATCCAAGGGGAAAAAAGAAGAACTCCAACATCACTGTGTTAATCAGGTGAGCTAATGAGATTCTATATGTTGGCTGAATATGGCAATTCTTCCAAGAATTTGTACTTAACTTGTAGAATTGATATATCAGGTGGAAAGATTTATGGAATTATGGAACGGAAATGATGAGTTCCGAAAAGAATATGAGAGATGCAACAGGAGGAGTACATTGAGGAGATTTCGGACCTTAGATGGCCGTTCACTTGGCCCCGATGAGGACCCGCCTGTAATTCCCAATTTTGTGAATGAAAGATTGGCTGAGAATAACGTTATACCTTCTATTTCCGCTCTCCAAGAAGAAAAAATAACTGCACCTGTGAAGAATGAAAATAAAGATGCTATTTCCGTATCAAAGGTTAGGGGCCAAAATGATGCAGCTGTTAAATCTGAAAAACCTGTAAAACATGCTACTTTAGGGAAAGGGTTAGCAACTGTTTCTGGCAGGGTTGAGGTGGAAAAGGCGGATACAGAGGAGCATAAGTTAACTAAAGAGGAAGAAGAGTTGGCCAGGAAAGCCGAGGATGTGAGGAAGAAAGAGGAAGCAGCCATGTTGAGAGAACAACGGCTATTAGACGAGAAAATTAAAGCTAAAGAGGCAATGGAGAGGAAGAAGCGAAATGCTGATAAAGCCCGAGCTCGGGCTGAACTGAAAGCACGGAAGGAAGCTGAGCAGAAAGAGAAGGTAAGTTCTATCAACACTTGCTAATACTGCAAAGTGCAAATATTTTAATGTATTGCAACATGTCTATTTTGCGGTCTTCGGCTCTCTTTTTAATGGGTTACTCTGCAGTCTGCACCCTTATTAATGATACTTCTTTTGTCCAGGAAAAGGAGAAGAAGGCAAGAAAGAAGGAGAAAAAGAAGGGTTTAGAAGAAGTGAATGGTAGCATTGAGGGAGAGGCTGCCCCAAATTCTGAAACTCCAGCTGAAACCAAGGAATCTGAAACAATTGAGAAACCTGTGGCAGTGACAAAGAGATCTCAAAAGCAACTGCACTTTGCAAAGCAAACCAAGGCAAAATCAATGCCCCTGCCACTTCGGAATCGGAATAAGAGAAGGATGCAGACATGGATGTGGGTTCTTCTTTTTGCTCTTGTTATAGTGGCGGCCCTATTTTTATTGGGCAATGGCAGCACTTATCTACGAAGCCTCGGTTTTGGTTTCTAAATGCATACGTGATTGGTAAGTAGATAACCTATAGAGGCATGGTGGAATATTACTACAGATAGTTAGGCTATTCTTTTTTATTACTACTATTCATAGTTGCTGCTCTGGCGTAGCTTGCATTCTATCAAGTGTAAGCAGCTTTTTATATTGATACTCCGCTGACAGATTGGGTTACTGGTATATGAGTTGGGTGGTCATATGAACACTGGTTCTCCGGCATTGCGTCCATTCGTTATTGATTATAGGGAATGCAACAAGTAGAATGATTTTGGGTATTTGTCTCGAGTTTGTTTTATGATTTTTGGTTATATGTGTTTGGCTGGGAAGGAGTCGAAGTATTTGTGAGAAAGGCTCAACCTTTATTTATATAGAAGATAAAGCTTATGTAATATTGTGACAGATTGGTGATGGTTTTTAGATATTTGCATTTAGTATATACTTGAAGTGCAAGATGGACGCAAAAGCATTATTTTGCATTTTTATTACCTTTTAATACTTAATAATTATTATTACTTTTGTTTGTTTTGTCCGTGAGAGGTTGCTTTTTACATATATAAGCTGTATTAATCTCTTTGAACTGGTCATATATAAGTTTCTTTTACGACTTATATCAAGGGCTTGGCTGCTACCTAACTATGCCTAATACCAACTACTTATGAAATTGCAACAGTAAAATAAATTGAGCTGAGGTGCAGCTGTAAATAAAATAGATGTATTATCGAAAGTAGATTGGATGTACAAATCAGAGAAATTTTTAGGTAGATCGAGTCTACCACATCATCCGTAAATTAAGCCATCCATAATATAACACTTCATTAAAATGATGGCAATATCATGTACAATAAATATATTCAAATCTTAATGGTGATATTATGATATTGCATCATTTTAATGAATTATTGTATTATGAGTGTTTAGTTTACGGATGACGTTGTAGATTCGGTCTACTTAATAATTTTTCGTACATTTAATAGAGGTATTGGTAAAGGGCAGAAAGATCCGTACATGAAAACTGGCATCACATGGGCACCGTAGTGTAATAGGATTAGGAAGGACCATTCAAAGTGGCTAAATAGTCTGTTTGGACAATCATTAAAGGGATTGATGGTCAACTCTTTCACAAACAGCAGTAGTAATAGTAGTGTCGTACTCATATTATTTTCCTTTTCCGATGGATCTTATAAAACTAAAATAACTAGGTCGATACCCGCGTGTTACGCGGATGTTATTAGGTAATATTTTAAAAATATTATTTTGATTTTAAAATAAATTTATTTTATTTTATATATTTATTTAATTAGTTGATTAATATATAATTTATGCAAATCATGTAGGTAGCTCAAACTTTAGATATATTAATTTAATAATATAATTTAATATTAGAATTACATTATTAAATTAATATAATTGTATTATATTATACTACTATAATATAATATAAGTTTATTTGAAAGAAAAAAAATATCATGTACATTTATAGCGATTTAAGTACACCTTCAAAAACCTGACCACTAAAAAATTTTACTTTTTATTTATTTAATAAAATTAAAAAAAACATACTTAAATTGCTACAAACGTGAAAGGTGAAAGATTTTATTGTTTTTACAAATATATGAAAAACATATAAATATTAACAATTTATCAAATTCTTTAAACTTCATAGCTATAATGCTCTTAGAATTCAAATAAGATTATATTTGGCCTAACCATTTCTGATGGAGTCTGCCTTCTGAACCGGTGAGTGAACCTGCAAAACAGGGTAGAAGCTAACCGGACGGTGGTTGTCCGATTAACTCTCCGATGCTAAAGTCAGTCTAGAGCTTTGAGCAGCGTTTTGAGTATATGAATGTAATTGTGATTCTAGGCATACCTCGTGCTCCTTTTATAGTAGTCGAATATACCTAGTAGAGTTGTATTAGGCAGGTGAATCCTACTTTGTAGGGATTCGGCAGTATCGTAGAGATTCTCCTGATTTGTCGGGATCTACCTTAATCTGATAAGAATCCTATTTAGGAACGTCTTCCTAAATAGTCTTATCTTCCTAAAGTAGAGCTTATCCTTCCATATGTAGTATTTGTGTCCGAATAGGACAATATTTCCATACTTAGTCGTTTACCCGAATCCCGGACCTGACGCGCTCTCGGCGGATCATGTGGGATTCGGTCTTTATTAGCGTGTTACCGAATCTTAGAGATTCGGCATCTCCTTCATATCTTTCGGTCTTCAGGGGGAGTCCGGTGTCGCCTGAGAGTGGATCTCCTGCAACTCGGCTCCATTATACTTACAGTAGGATTCGGTATCCATCATTAGCCCCCCCGCAAGTGAGCTGAAGTAGTTTGGCATTTATGCCTTAGTGGATTTTAGCTCTTTTGGAGCTGAGTTCTTTTATACGGGCGAGTCGTTTTGTATTTCGGGTGAGTCGTTTCATATGTTTGTGGGCGACGTTTCATCTTTAGTAAGATTCTGCGTTGCCACGTGTTGTCCATCAGTAGAGGGTTATGACTGGATGAATGACAAGTGTCTTCGTGCGCTATTAGTTGGTCCTTATTTGTAATTATGGGATCTCGTCTTTTCAGTTTCTTTGGTTCAGGCTATATAATTGCTCATTTTCTTTCATTTTCTTTCTTCTTCAACCTTTGCTTTCTCTGCAACTGCTAACCTTCGATTTCTTCAAGCTTTCTGTGGGTTTCCTTCTTCTGCTGTCAAGATTCCTCGTTTTCAAGTTGCTCCTTACCTTTCTTTTGATCCTGCGTATTTGCTTGCGAGGTATTTTACCTTTTCTCTAATTTAATTTCTTGGTAGTTTTTCAGTTTTGATTTTATTCCTTCTGTTCTTCTTGTTCTTCGTCTTGTTCTTCGTCTTTTCCTTTCTTTTGATCTTTTAGAGTTTTAATTTCATCATCATTCCGTGTTTCCCCCCCATTTTAAAAATTTTAAAATGTCAGAAGTAACTGAGGGGGCGAAGGGTGCTCGTGACGAGCTAGAATATACCCGGAGCTCCTTGTCAAGAGAGCAGATACTTGGTTATGCCGAGGAATTTAACTTTCCTGAGTCGTATGTTATTCTGAGACCGGCAAAATCGTATCGGGCGAATCATAGCACCGATTCGCCTTCCAAGATAGTAATTTTTCATGAACAGCTTTTAGCGGGTCTTAGGTTTCCCTTAGAGTCTTTAATCGTAGAGGTCTGTCATAATTTAGGTGTTCCTTTGGGTCAACTGCATCCGAACGCGATTCGCCTTCTTTGTTCTTTTATGGAATCGTGTAGGGTTCGGATGCAGGAGTGTCACGACCCAAATTATTGAGCCGAGACCGGCGCTAGGGAATGGGAGTGGTAGCTCCGAAACCCGTAGCAAGCCTAAAACCACTCTAACTTTTTCGCGGAAACGCAAACACAACTATCCTATAAACATGTAATAAGAAGACACGTTTACAATCATAACGTACATCATATATATCACACCATCGATACAACCATAGTGGGCATCTCACTTCCGTAACTTGTACGTACTAGCCCGTCTATCGATCAATACAAAACTGACAACCAAAAGACGTCACATCAAACAAACATTAAATATGTACCCAACCTATAAGACCTGACTATTCTATGCTAAGACTCGTCATACGTATACTACTGCAGCACCAAGGGGTCTTGTACCCAGCACACCAAAGACGGTCTGTCTGATCCGACTCTAAACACCTGAAAAACATCAATGTGAGGGGTCAGTATTTGGGGAAATACTGAGTGAGAAAACACATTACTAGGGTATTATAGAAAATAACATCGCATTTAAAACAAAACACATATATACAAACATATTATACTTCAAGCATTTGATCCGATCGAAACCCTAATATCTTAGTATGCATAATGAACATTATCACAACATCTAACGATCGATCGATATGAGTCCGGGATAGTTCAACCAGCCGACTCGCAGATACAGGCCCCGGGATAGTTCAACCAGATAGGCTCTGTATCGCATGCACAAACAAATATGATAGACGACCCATGAAATCTTTATCTATGACTTACCCGGACGCTGGTGATCACACAGCCTATTGACACCCAATAGGTAGCTTGTTTCCCCCGGATCATATACTAGTTTTCACAATCTATATATATTCGATAATACGATGCACAAATTCATTTCTATCGATAAAATACTATAGCATGCGATGTAGTTTAATATTATATTTATAATATAAAAACTATCTATTGCGTAATAATACTCAAAGTAAAGTATAACTCACTACGATCGCTATTCCTTATATCCAAACGTAAGCTCCACACGTCATTCACTCTTTTAACTATTCCAGCTCGTCGATCTCGTACCTCGTCGATGTATCCACTTCCTATTCAAATCATACGTACGTTTAATTCATAAACGTAGGCTTAATATCAAAATCCCATTTCCTTAAGGCTAAAAGTCCATTTTAGCCCCTCGGGCAAAAAGTTCATTTTAGTCCCTCGTGGACTCATTGCACTCCCGTACAGGGTGGTGTGCGTCCGCACACCATGGGTGTGCGTTCGCACACCATCACCGGTGTGCGTCCGCACACCGCTGGTGTGCGTTCGCACACCATCACAGGTGTGCGTTCGCACACCACGGGTGTGCGATCGCACACCACGTGCGACTTGAACGCAGCTCCTGGAAACGTCGTTTCCGGGCTTCCCGTCATGCTATCTTCCGCCATACACGTATGAAACCTCATTTCCTTCAAAACCCGTAACTTCGTTTTTCCAAAAACGTTAAAAACGATCCAAAATCATTAAATCCCTAATTATAATCAAAACGGCTATATACTCGAATTTCCACCAAATTCTCAGATTATTACCTTAAAACGATGCTTGATATCGATAGAGAATTCGATTCTGAAGAAATTGCCGCTTGAATCACTTGAATCGGACGTCGAACGGCGAAACGACGGCGAAACGGCGGCGAAACGACGGTGATCGTCATTTTCTCTCTTCTCTGGATCATTCCTTCTGATCCTTTCCTCATTTCCTTATGCTTAAGGAATTCTTATATATATCTTGGTTAATGTACTCTTTTAATCCTTCATTTCTTTAACTTAAACCATTTCTCTTTTAAACTTTCTTATTTAACCGAACGGTTAATTATTCACTTAAACTCGAATATCTACGTATTATTTATATCCAAATAAATAATACTACTCCAAATATAACTATTCTCGTCGATAATCTTCCGATTGCTATTCTCGATGCTAAATTGGCTAATTTGCACTTTGATCCTTGAATTCTTCAAAATTGACAATTTAGCCCAAAATGAATCCGCGTCCGAATTTTAAAAGGTCTCCGATTGACCTGAAACTTTTACCACCAATACTATAAAACATTTCGCGGACCTTGGCGAAATAATTCTATTTTCGGACTTAACTGGTTAAATTACCACTTCAGTCCCTGAACTCTAGTTTGTGACTTTTCTTAATATTTTTTTCCTTATTTTCTTATTCTAATCCTCAAACATATACGTCTTATTCCATATTATCCTTTTCTTTAATATCCAATATCTTTATTTCTGTAACTCCGGTCCTTCTCTACCGGACACGTTTGTCACGACCCAAATTATTGAGCCGAGACCGGCGCTAGGGAATGGGAGTGGTAGCTCCGAAACCCGTAGCAAGCCTAAAACCACTCTAACTTTTTCGCGGAAACGCAAACACAACTATCCTATAAACATGTAATAAGAAGACACGTTTACAATCATAACGTACATCATATATATCACACCATCGATACAACCATAGTGGGCATCTCACTTCCGTAACTTGTACGTACTAGCCCGTCTATCGATCAATACAAAACTGACAACCAAAAGACGTCACATCAAACAAACATTAAATATGTACACAACCTATAAGACCTGACTATCCTATGCTAAGACTCGTCATACGTATACTACTGCAGCACCAAGGGGACTCGTACCCAGCACACCAAAAATGGTCTGTCTGATCCGACTCTATACACCTGAAAAACATCAATGTGAGGGGTCAGTATTTGGGGAAATACTGAGTGAGGAAACACATTACTAGGGTATTATAGAAAATAACATCGCATTTAAAACAAAACACATATATATAAACATATTATACTTCAAGCATTTGATCCGATCGAAACCCTAGTCTCTTAGCATGCATACTGAACACCATCACAACATTTAACGATCGATCGATCGATATGAGTCCGGGATAGTTCAACCAGTCGACTCGCAGATACAAGCCCCGGGATAGTTCAACCAGATAGGCCTTGTATCGCATGCACGAACAAGTACGATAAACAATCAATGCAATCTCTATCTATGACTTACCCAGACGCTGGTGATCACACAGCCTATTGACACCCAATAGGTAGCTTGTTTCCCCCGGATCATATACTAGTTTTCACAATCTATATATATTCGATAATACGATGTACAAATTCATTTCTATCGATAAAATACTATAGCATGCGATGTAGTTTAATATTATACTTATAATATAAAAACTATCTATTGCGTAATAATACTCAAAGTAAAGTTTAACTCACAACGATCGCTATTCCTTATATCCAAACGTAAGCTCCACACGTCATTCACTCTTTTAACTATTCCAGCTCGTCGATCTCGTACCTCGTCGATGTATCCACTTCCTATTCAAATCATACGTACGTTTAATTCATAAACGTAGGCTTAATATCAAAACTCTAAGTTATAAACTTAGGTCAATATGATCGTATTCCCAATACGTCTCTTAATATTTACTTTTAATGTCCGACGTACTTAAAGTCGGAAATATTAACATCCGATCCGATTAAGGCTAAAAGTCCATTTTAGTCCTTCAGGCAAAAAGTCCGTTTTGGTCCCTGTGTGCCTTCACAGGGTGGTGTGCGTTCGCACACCTAGTGTGCGTTCGCACACCTAGTGTGCGTTCGCACACCTAGTGTGCGTTCGCACACCTAGTGTGCGTTCGCACACCTAGTGTGCGATCCACACACAGTGCCCGGAAACTTCGTTTCTGGGCTTCCCGTCATGCTTAAACTCGATTCCGACATGCCCCTATCTCGTTTTCACCTAAACTCAACTCCAAATTCATCAAAACGCCAATAGAAACGCGATTATAATCCGTTTAATTCGTTTAAAACGAAATAACCCTAATCCTATCATTTCGATATCAAAAATCATTAAATTACCTCGACTTGATGCTCGTGATTGATAGAGGATTGAATTCTCAATCCATCGGCGCGAGAATCACTCGATTCGGACGAGAAACGGCGAAGCGGCGACGGATCGAAGTTATCGCCGAATTTTCCTTCGTCTGTAAGTTCTTACATCTGTTCTTATCATCCTCTATACATATATATATATCTTGGCTAATTAGCCACTTTAGTCCTTCCTTTCTTTAACTCAAACCATTTCTCTTTTAAACTTTCAATTTTAACTAAACGGTTATTTATTCATTTAAACTCGAATATCTACGTATTATTTATATCCAAATAAATAATACTACTCGAAATATTATTATTCCCATCGATAATATTCTAATTACTATTTTCGAGCTAAATTGGCTAATTTGCACTTTGGTCCTTGAACTCTTCAAAATTGACAATTTAGCCCAAAACGAATCCGCGTCCAAATTTTAAAAGGTCTCCGATTGACCTGAAACTTTTACCACCAATACTATAAAATATTTCGCGGACCTTGGCGAAATAATTCCATTTTCGGGACTTATTGGTTAAATTACCACTTTAGTCCCTGAACTATAATTGTGACTTTTCTTGATATTTTTCCTTATTTTCTTATTCTAATCCTCAAACATACATGTCTTACTCCATATTATCCTTTTCTTTAATATCCAATATCTTTATCTCTGCAACTCCGGTCCTTCTCTGCCGGACACGTTGCACTAAACGGTACCTGAACTTACGGGGTATTACATTCTTCCCCCCTTATAAAAATTCGTCCTCGAATTTTCTTACAACCTTTTTACTTATCTTAAACCCTTGACCTTTTCATTTGTTCCTTGTTTGACCTTCAATACTATATACTTTGTATTCCATCACACGCTTTCTTGACTCGTCGCTCCTATCCTTGTACGTCTATCATCGATATCCTTATTAAACCCGACGTCTTTCTAATATCACACAATATTCACCTCCTCTTATCATATGGGCAATCTCCTATCTCCAAAGCATAACTATAAATCGATTCCTATACTCAACTATCCTCTTTTCATACTACTATCATACAGTATGAACGTCCTAGTTCACCGTCCAATCATTTTCATTCCGCTATTCACGCACATCTATCATTCACTTCTCGTATACAAACTTCATCCTTCATATCCACTTCTTCTCTTATATCGTCATTTAAAATCTTTGACATCCCGTCAAAGAGATACTTACTTTCTAGCACATCACTAATCAGATACATATCTCTATCCAACGTATTCACGGTCTTAGCTATATTCTTGCTCGTTAACTCGAAACTAAGTTCATATCCTATAAGCATAACGTCTATGTTTTCGCAACGATACGTATTCATTCGTCTCATGGTCTTGATTGCAGCTTGCTCGCGAGCACTTCACTTCCGTCACAGAGTTCTGGTCTAGGTATACTTACATGAAAACAAAACTCTTTCAAAATTCTTTCGATAAAACGATTCATCTTGAACTTTAAATCAAATTTCATTTTCATTTTAACAAAATTGTGCACTAGGGTGATGACGTCTCTCATCCCCAAAGAGTTGCCACATCTCACCTTTTCGTCCGAACATAATGCATATGATGCATGTCCTATTGATGTATGTACAGATATATGTAGTGATGCACTTCTATCAATGTCGTGGCACTTATCGATGACTATCGCGGGTCTAGGCACAATTATGTTTTCAAAATCGTTTAAACAAACAACTTTCAAAAAGTTTTAAACTTCGAGTTTTGTAAGTTCTCTAGACCTTTAAACTCTGCACACGATAAGTTCTTCCACTTCTGTAACTTCATACTTCTTCTTCATGCACATCTCGACATTTCGATAATTCGATTTCGATACCATCTATACGTCATATACGTATTTCGCAAAGAAACAAACAAGAATTCTCAATCAATCAAAAATTCACAATCAATCAGCTCGATCTTAAAACAAATAATACAAACGACTTGGATCAGACATGGCTCAATTCTATAGCTGCAGTAGTTCCTAGCTTAGTCTAATGACCTAATACCTAGGAACAAACAAACATCAATCACAGACTCGCAGTGGTATCAGGGACTAACTGCACTCAAATCATATATTAGCAGAGGTAACTGGACCAACTGCTCTGATACCAACTTTGTCACGACCCAAATTATTGAGCCGAGACCGGCGCTAGGGAATGGGAGTGGTAGCTCCGAAACCCGTAGCAAGCCTAAAACCATTCTAACTTTTTCGCGGAAACGCAAACACAACTATCCTATAAACATGTAATAAGAAGACACGTTTACAATCATAACGTACATCATATATATCACACCATCGATACAACCATAGTGGGCATCTCACTTCCGTAACTTGTACGTACTAGCCCGTCTATCGATCAATACAAAACTGACAACCAAAAGACGTCACATCAAACAAACATTAAATATGTACACAACCTATAAGACCTGACTATCCTATGCTAAGACTCGTCATACGTATACTACTGCAGCACCAAGGGGACTCGTACCCAGCACACCAAAAATGGTCTGTCTGATCCGACTCTATACACCTGAAAAACATCAATGTGAGGGGTCAGTATTTGGGGAAATACTGAGTGAGGAAACACATTACTAGGGTATTATAGAAAATAACATCGCATTTAAAACAAAACACATATATATAAACATATTATACTTCAAGCATTTGATCCGATCGAAACCCTAGTCTCTTAGCATGCATACTGAACACCATCACAACATTTAACGATCGATCGATCGATATGAGTCCGGGATAGTTCAACCAGTCGACTCGCAGATACAAGCCCCGGGATAGTTCAACCAGATAGGCCTTGTATCGCATGCACGAACAAGTACGATAAACAATCAATGCAATCTCTATCTATGACTTACCCGGACGCTGGTGATCACACAGCCTATTGACACCCAATAGGTGGCTTGTTTCCCCCGGATCATATACTAGTTTTCACAATCTATATATATTCGATAATACGATGTACAAATTCATTTCTATCGATAAAATACTATAGCATGCGATGTAGTTTAATATTATACTTATAATATAAAAACTATCTATTGCGTAATAATACTCAAAGTAAAGTTTAACTCACAACGATCGCTATTCCTTATATCCAAACGTAAGCTCCACACGTCATTCACTCTTTTAACTATTCCAGCTCGTCGATCTCGTACCTCGTCGATGTATCCACTTCCTATTCAAATCATACGTACGTTTAATTCATAAACGTAGGCTTAATATCAAAACTCTAAGTTATAAACTTAGGTCAATATGATCGTATTCCCAATACGTCTCTTAATATTTACTTTTAATGTCCGACGTACTTAAAGTCGGAAATATTAACATCCGATCCGATTAAGGCTAAAAGTCCATTTTAGTCCTTCAGGCAAAAAGTCCGTTTTGGTCCCTGTGTGCCTTCACAGGGTGGTGTGCGTTCGCACACCTAGTGTGCGTTCGCACACCTAGTGTGCGTTCGCACACCTAGTGTGCGATCCACACACAGTGCCCGGAAACTTCGTTTCCGGGCTTCCCGTCATGCTTAAACTCGATTCCGACATGCCCCTATCTCGTTTTCACCTAAACTCAACTCCAAATTCATCAAAACGCCAATAGAAACGCGATTATAATCCGTTTAATTCGTTTAAAACGAAATAACCCTAATCCTATCATTTCGATATCAAAAATCATTAAATTACCTCGACTTGATGCTCGTGATTGATAGAGGATTGAATTCTCAATCCATCGGCGCGAGAATCACTCGATTCGGACGAGAAACGGCGAAGCGGCGACGGATCGAAGTTATCGCCGAATTTTCCTTCGTCTGTAAGTTCTTACATCTGTTCTTATCATCCTCTATACATATATATATATATCTTGGCTAATTAGCCACTTTAGTCCTTCCTTTCTTTAACTCAAACCATTTCTCTTTTAAACTTTCAATTTTAACTAAACGGTTATTTATTCATTTAAACTCGAATATCTACGTATTATTTATATCCAAATAAATAATACTACTCGAAATATTATTATTCCCATCGATAATATTCTAATTACTATTTTCGAGCTAAATTGGCTAATTTGCACTTTGGTCCTTGAACTCTTCAAAATTGACAATTTAGCCCAAAACGAATCCGCGTCCAAATTTTAAAAGGTCTCCGATTGACCTGAAACTTTTACCACCAATACTATAAAATATTTCGCGGACCTTGGCGAAATAATTCCATTTTCGGGACTTATTGGTTAAATTACCACTTTAGTCCCTGAACTATAATTGTGACTTTTCTTGATATTTTTCCTTATTTTCTTATTCTAATCCTCAAACATACATGTCTTACTCCATATTATCCTTTTCTTTAATATCCAATATCTTTATCTCTGCAACTCCGGTCCTTCTCTGCCGGACACATTGCACTAAACGGTACCTGAACTTACGGGGTATTACAACGTTGTACTAAACGGCACCTGAACTTACGGGGTATTACATTCTTCCCCCCTTATAAAAATTCGTCCTCGAATTTTCATACTACCTTTTAATTTATCTTAAATCGTTAACATCTTTAGCTCCAAAATGTATAATCGTATCGTCATTCCATCATTGACGATTTTCTAATATCACGCAATATTCACATCATCTTATCATAAGGGTTATCTTCTATCTTCAAAGCATAACTATAAGTTGATTCCTATACTCGACTATCCCATTTTCATACTTATATCATACAGTATGAACGTCCTAGTTCACCGTTCAATCATTTTCATTCCGTTATTCACGCACATCTATTATTCACTTCTCGTATATAAACTTCATCTTTCATATCCACTTCTTCTCTTATATCGTCATTTAAGATCTTTGACATCCCGTCAAAGAGATACTTACTTTCTAACTTACCACTAATCGGATACATATCACTGTCCAACGTATTCACGGTCTTAGCTATATTCTAGCACGTTGTTTCGAAACTAAGTTCATATCCTAGAAGCATAACGTCTATGTTTTCGCAACTATACGTATTCATTCGCTTCTTGGTCTTGATCGCAGCTTGCTCGCGAGCACTTCACTTCCGTCACAGAGTTCTGGTCTAGGTATACTTACATGAAAACAAAACTCTTTCAAAACTCTTTCGATAAAACGATTCATCTTGAACTTTAAATCAAATTTCATTTTCATTTTAACAAAATTGTGCACTAGGGTGATGACGTCTCTCATCCCCAAAGAGTTGCCACATCTCACCTTTTCGTCCGAACATAATGCATATGATGCATGTCCTATCGATGTATGTACAGATATATGTAGTGATGCACTTCTATCAATGTCGTGGCACTTATCGATGACTATCGCGGGTCTAGGCACAATTATGTTTTCCAAATTGTTTAAACAAACAACTTTCAAAAAGTTTTAAACTTCGGGTTTTGTAAGTTCTCTAGACATTTAAACTCTGTACACGGTAGGTTCTTCCACTTCTGTAACTTCATACTCCTTCCTCTTGCACATCTCGACATTTCGATAATTCGATTTTGATACCATCTATACATCGTATAAGTATTTCACAAAGAAACAAACAAAGGTTTCACAATCCATCGATCATACTTGTCATAATGAAACAAACAAGAATTTCACAATCCATCGATCATACTTATCATAATGAAACAAACAAGAATTCTCAATCAATCAATAATTTACTATCAATCAATTCGATCTTTCACAATCCATCGATAATTCACTATCAATCAGCTCGATCATAAAACAAATAATACAAACGACTTGGATCAGACATGGCTCAATTCTATAGCTGCAGTAGTTCCTAGCTTAGTCTAATGACCTAATACCTAGGAACAAACAAACATCAATCACAGACTCGCAGTGGTATCATGGACTAACTGCACTCAAATCATATATTAGCAGAGGTAACTGGACCAACTGCTCTGATACCAACTTTGTCACGACCCAAATTATTGAGCCGAGACCGGCGCTAGGGAATGGGAGTGGTAGCTCCGAAACCCGTAGCAAGCCTAAAACCACTCTAACTTTTTCGCGGAAACGCAAACACAACTATCCTATAAACATGTAATAAGAAGACACGTTTACAATCATAACGTACATCATATATATCACACCATCGATACAACCATAGTGGGCATCTCACTTCCGTACGTACTAGCCCGTCTATCGATCAATACAAAACTGACAACCAAAAGACGTCACATCAAACAAACATTAAATATGTTCCCAACCTATAAGACCTGACTATTCTATGCTAAGACTCGTCATACGTATACTACTGCAACACCAAGGGGTCTTGTACCCAGCACACCAAAGACGGTCTGTCTGATCCGACTCTAAACACCTGAAAAACATCAATGTGAGGGGTCAGTATTTGGGGAAATACTGAGTGAGAAAACACATTACTAGGGTATTATAGAAAATAACATCGCATTTAAAACAAAACACATATATACAAACATATTATACTTCAAGCATTTGATCCGATCGAAACCCTAATATCTTAGTATGCATAATGAACATTATCACAACATCTAACGATCGATCGATATGAGTCCGGGATAGTTCAACCAGCCGACTCGCAGATACAGGCCCCGGGATAGTTCAACCAGATAGGCTCTGTATCGCATGCACAAACAAATATGATAGACGACCCATGAAATCTCTATCTATGACTTACCCGGACGCTGGTGATCACACAGCCTATTGACACCCAATAGGTAGCTTGTTTCCCCCGGATCATATACTAGTTTTCACAATCTATATATATTCGATAATACGATGCACAAATTCATTTCTATCGATAAAATACTATAGCATGCGATGTAGTTTAATATTATATTTATAATATAAAAACTATCTATTGCGTAATAATACTCAAAGTAAAGTATAACTCACTACGATCGCTATTCCTTATATCCAAACGTAAGCTCCACACGTCATTCACTCTTTTAACTATTCCAGCTCGTCGATCTCGTACCTCGTCGATGTATCCACTTCCTATTCAAATCATACGTACGTTTAATTCATAAACGTAGGCTTAATATCAAAATCCCATTTCCTTAAGGCTAAAAGTCCATTTTAGCCCCTCGGGCAAAAAGTTCATTTTAGTCCCTCGTGGACTCATTGCACTCCCGTACAGGGTGGTGTGCGTCCGCACACCATGGGTGTGCGTTCGCACACCTTGGGTGTGCGTTCGCACACCATCACCGGTGTGCGTCCGCACACTGCTGGTGTGCGTTCGCACACCATCACAGGTGTGCGTTCGCACACCACGGGTGTGCGATCGCACACCACGTGCGACTTGAACGCAGCTCCTGGAAACGTCGTTTCCGGGCTTCCCGTCATGCTATCTTCCGCCATACACGTATGAAACCTCATTTCCTTCAAAACCCGTAACTTCGTTTTTCCAAAAACGTTAAAAACGATCCAAAATCATTAAATCCCTAATTATAATCAAAACGGCTATATACTCGAATTTCCACCAAATTCTCAGATTATTACCTTAAAACGATGCTTGATATCGATAGAGAATTCGATTCTGAAGAAATTGCCGCTTGAATCACTTGAATCGGACGTCGAACGGCGAAACGGCGGCGAAACGACGGTGATCGTCATTTTCTCTCTTCTCTGGATCATTCCTTCTGATCCTTTCCTCATTTCCTTATGCTTAAGGAATTCTTATATATATCTTGGTTAATGTACTCTTTTAATCCTTCATTTCTTTAACTTAAACCATTTCTCTTTTAAACTTTCTTATTTAACCGAACGGTTAATTATTCACTTAAACTCGAATATCTACGTATTATTTATATCCAAATAAATAATACTACTCCAAATATAACTATTCTCGTCGATAATCTTCCGATTGCTATTCTCGATGCTAAATTGGCTAATTTGCACTTTGATCCTTGAATTCTTCAAAATTGACAATTTAGCCCAAAATGAATCCGCGTCCGAATTTTAAAAGGTCTCCGATTGACCTGAAACTTTTACCACCAATACTATAAAACATTTCGCGGACCTTGGCGAAATAATTCTATTTTCGGACTTAACTGGTTAAATTACCACTTCAGTCCCTGAACTCTAGTTTGTGACTTTTCTTAATATTTTTTTCCTTATTTTCTTATTCTAATCCTCAAACATATACGTCTTATTCCATATTATCCTTTTCTTTAATATCCAATATCTTTATTTCTGTAACTCCGGTCCTTCTCTACCGGACACGTTGTACTAAACGGCACCTGAACTTACGGGGTATTACAAGGAGCCTTCGCTTGCTCTTTTTAATTATTTTTATGTTTTCTCCCGCCGAAAGGGTGAGGAATTTATTTTTGCTGGTGGTCGACCGAATCGATCTCTTTTTAGTCTTCCTTCTTCTTTGAAGGGTTGGACCCCTAAGTTTTTCTTGGTTCAGCACTCTTCTTTCTCCTCTTTTTCGCGGAGTTTTACTTCTAGTAAGGTTTCGCTTACTAATGTACCTGATCTGGATGATGGGGAGAAGGACTTCGCCCTGTCTTTGCTGTCGGATTGTCGTTTTGATAAGCCCAAGTACAGCGTTCTTTTAGAACAGTATTTGAGTCGCCGTGAAATACTTTTGGCGGGTCTTCCTTTAGAAGGTATTTTTCTAATCTTTTGTTGTTATGTTTTTGTTTTGTAGGATGTTGACTTCTCTTGAACATTTGCTTGACAATTTTCATGTCGATATGACTGTAGATATGGGTGAGGTCACCAGTGGCGTTCCTAATCCGTCTACGATCGCCGTAGCGGATCCAACGCCTGATTCGGTGGATCTTGGTCCTGCTTCCGGCGATCAAGTTCCTGCTGCCACTTCTGAGTCGCCTTTGCTTCCTTCGAAGGAATCAGCTCCTTCTCTGAAGGGGTTGCCTACCGGCGGTCAGAAACGTCCTGCTGAGGACCAGGCTGGAGCTTCTGCCAAGCGTCCCAAGAAGAAGAAATCTTCTGGGGTGTCTATCGAGGAGGCACCTCGGTTTGCGGCTTGGGCGGACGCACAAGATCCGCCTCGACTTTCAAACGTCGCCATTCTTCATGCTTGCATGGAGAATATTATGATAAAAGAGGACATTGAGTCCATTGATCGCGAACATGGCGATAATTTGGCTGAGTTCGCCTGTCTCGGCGGTTTTTCGGTATGCTTTTTTTTCTTTTGTTTTATATTATGATTTGCTTCTCCTTTTTTCTTATTTGTTGCTTTCTTTCTCAGGTGGTCCAGTCCATCGCTGTTTTGGAGCGCCGCCGAAGGGATGCGGTGGATCAACTGAAGAAGCTTCAGAAGGATTCCGAATCCTGGCTCTCCGAGAGACAGAAGATGGAGGAGGAGGCTGGCGAGGCGACTGGTCTGATCCAGCAGCTGAGGTCTTCCGTATCTGCCAAGACTCGGGAGATTTCCGCTTTAGAGGCTCGGGTTCGAACTTTGTCCGAGGAAGTCGAGTCTCTACAGTCTTCTTCAGGTGCTCTCATTAAGGAGAGGGATGATCTGAAGAAAGAAGAGGGGCGTCTCCGCCGGCGATTGGGTGACTCTGAGAGCTTTTATTCCCAAGTCATGACTCAGTACCGGTTGGCGATCGGGGCAAAGCTGCGGGAGCAGAATCCTGGCGTCGATCTTTCTGGAGTCAATCAGTTGGATCCTGCTTCTTTGGCGAAGGAGGTGAAGGCGAAGCTTGATAAGCAGAAGCAAGATGCTCTGAAGAAGGCTTAATTTTTATTTTCTTCTTTCTGTATTTTTGCTTTTTTGTATTTTTTGCTTTTGCCTTATTTTTGTATTGGATCGTAGGCGGATCCTTTGTAATTTTGCTTCTGTTAATATAATGATCTTTTGACCATTGCTTTTCTTTAGTTGTAGAGTTAATCTAAACTCGTTTGTTATTTTGAGAAGTTAATCTAAACTTCTGCTGGTGTAATTTATTTGTAGGTCCGAACGGATCCTTTTATTTATTTGACTCGGACGAGTCTAAATTATTTTTTTAACTAAGATTCAAACGACTCTTGTTAAATTGTATGTATTAGGTCTCGAGCGAGCCTATAAGATTTGTTTCGCCAAATCGCCTTTTATTTCAAAAATGGAAATAAGTACATGCCATGAATTAATTTATTGATAATACTTTCTCAGGTGTTCTACATTCCAATATCTGGGTACCATGGACCCAGTTATTGTCTTTAGTCTATATGCGCCTTTGCCAGTAGCTTCTTCTATGATGAAGGGGCCTTCCCAATTAGCCTGCATTTTCTTTACTCCTGCGTTTCCTCTGCCAACTTCCGCGTTTCGTAAGACCAGATCGCCTCTTTGAAATTCTCTAAAATTCATTCTTTTGTTATGGTATCTTGCAGCTTGCTTCTTGTATGTAGCGGCTCGGGCTGCCGCTTCATCCCTTCTCTCCTCTAGTAGGTCTAGACATAGTCTTGTTCTAGCCTCATTAGTTTCTTCTTCTAGATAGTTTACTCTGATACTGGGTATACCAATTTCTACTGGAATTACTGCTTCAGTGCCGTAGGCGAGCCTGAAAGGTGTTTCGCCAGTTCCTTTTCTAGGAGTTGTTCTGTATGCCCATAGATAGCTGTATAATTCTTCTGCCCAGTTCTCCTTATACTGAGAAAGTCTCTTTTTTATTCCTTGTGCTATGGTTCGGTTGGTGACTTCTGTCATTCCGTTTGTCTGAGGGTGCGCCACCGAAGTAAATTTCAAATTGATCATTAGTCCTTTGCAAAATGCCTTGAACCGCTTGCAATTGAATTGTTTGCCGTTGTCTGCTATTACAGTGTGGGGTATGCCGAATCGGCATATTACTTCGTTCTTGAAGAATTCCTCTACTTTGGCTGCGGTGATGGTTGCGACAGGCGCTACCTCTACCCAATTTGTGAAGTGCTCTATTGCGACGATTAGGAATTTCACTTGATGTTTTCCCGTTTCGAACGGTCCAACTATGTCAATCCCCCAAGTGGCGAACGGCCATGGGTTTTCCATTGATCCTTGAGGCACTGCTGGTACACGACTGATGTTGTCGTGTCTTTGGCATTTATCACATTTCTTGACTAATGCTTTTGCGTCTTCTTTGATGGTCGGCCAGTAGTATCCCTGGAGTATTGTTTTTCTTGCTATGGTGACTGCTCCTTCGTGCGCGCCGCATATTCCTTCGTGGATTTCCTTTAAGATGGATTCTCCTGTCTGAGGCGAGACGCACCTAGACGATGGATGAGTTAATGAGGTTCGGTAAAGAACTCCGTTGTGAAAAGAGTAGTTGGCAGATTTTCTGATGGTGCGAATGGCTTCGACTTTGTCTGTTGGTAACTCGCCGCGGTCTAGATATTTGATCAGTGGAGTCATCCAGGAGTCGGCCTCCTCGATTGCCATGACTTCTGTTTTTCTGGTGCTTGGTGATTCGAGAATTTCCTTTAACTGCATTTTAGCGAATAGATCTCCGAGTTCTGACGCTGATTTGGCGATGGCGTCGGCTTCGGTGTTTTCCTCTCTCGGGATTTGAATGATTTCCCATTGTCCTCCTTGTGCTTCCAGCTGTTGGAGCTGTGTTTTGACTTGACTCAGGTATTCGATCATCCCTGTTTCTTTGGCTTGATATTCTCCCTTGACCTGATTTACCACCAGCTGGGAGTCGCTATAGATCTTTAGGATTTCCGTTCTTATTTCTAATGCGAGGCCGAGGCCTGCGATTAGGGCTTCATACTCAGCTACATTGTTGCTGGCGGCGAATTGGATGTTTACTCCATATTCGATTCTGATTTTTTCGGGTCCTCTGAGGATGGCTCCTGCTCCAGCTCCTTTTTCATTCGACGCTCCATCTACGTGGAGTTCCCATACCAAGGCTGGTTTGGGTTGGCCAGTCTCGGTTGGAGTTATTTCTGCTACGAAGTCCGCCAAAGCTTGTGCTTTTAGAGTCGGACGAGGTTCGTATCTTATGTCGTGTTCGCTGAGTTGGATGGACCAGTGGACTAATCTTCCGGAAGTTTCTGGTCTTTGGATCGCCTTTCGCAATGGTTGATTCGTTCTTACCACAACGTTGTGACTTTGGAAGTAGTATCTTAGCTTTTTAGCTGCGGTCAATACGGCCAGTGCCATTTTTTCGATCTCGGAGTATCATGTCTCCGCGCCCTTCAGGACTCGACTAATGTAGTAGATTGGCTTCATCTCGTTATCTTCTTCCCTTACCAACACTGTCCCGATGGTCTCGTGCGTGGTGCTGATGTATAGGTATAGTGTCTCCCCTTTCAGCGGTCTGCTTAGCAATGGAGGGGTGACGAGGAACTTCTTTATTTCTTCAAAAGCGTTCTCGCAGTCTTCATTCCATTCAAATTTTTGTGTTCCTTTGAGGGCTTTGAAGAAAGGCAAGCATCTTTTTGCTGAGCAAGACATGAATCTACCGAGTGCTGTGATTCGCCCGTTGAGTTTTTGAACTTCATTTATGCTTCTTGGTGCCTTCATGTCCATAATTGCCTTGATCTTTTCGGGGTTCGCCTCTATTCCTCTTTGAGATATCATAAATCCCAGGAATTTCCCGCCTTGTACGCCGAACGTGCATTTGTCAGGGTTCAGCTTCATTCCAAACTTATTCAGTATGTTGAATGTTTCTTCAAGATCTTTTGCATGGGTTTCTTCCTTCTCGCTCTTGATGATTAGGTCGTCTACATACACCTGGACTCGTTTTCCTATCTCGTCTTTGAACATGAAATTCATAAGTCTTTGGTATGTTGCTCCAGCATTTTTCAAGCCGAAAGGCATTGCCGTGTAGCAGTAAGTTCCTCCCTCCGTGATGAATGGGGCTGCGTCGGCTAGGCTATACATCGCGTGTCCAGCAGTAGAGTCCACGAGTTGATCGATATCTGGGAGAGGGTAGTTATCTTTAGGACACGCTTTGTTTAGATCGGTGTAATCCACACACATTCTATTTTTTCCGTTGGCTTTCTTTACGATAACTACGTTAGCTACCCATTCGGGGTAGTGGACTTCTCGTATGAATCCTGCTTTCTCCAGTTTTTCTACTTCTTCAGCGATTATTTTCTGTTTTTCTTCCGAGAACTTCCTTTTCTTTTGCTTCACTGGGTTCGCCGCTTCTGCTACATTTAGATCATGAGTAATGACTTGGGGGGTCTATTCCGACTATTTCTGATGCGTTAGCAGCGAAGGTTTTGACGTTGTTTTTCAGCATGGCCGTGATTTCGCTTTCGATCTTTGGGTTCATGTTTGCGCCGAGATTTACTCTTTTCTCCTTGTCGAGTTGGAGTTTCTTTGTTTCGCCTTCGGGTGCTGTTTCTTTTTCTTCGATGTCGTGATTAAGGATTTCTTCTATTGCCATTGCTTCGCCTGATTCTTTTATTGCTTGCTCGTAGCACTTTTTCGCCTCGGCTCGGTTTCCTTGTATCGTGATAATTCCTTGTTTCGTCGGTATCTTCATGGTTAGTGCCTTTATGCTTGTCACGGCGGCTGAGTCGTGGAGGAATGGTCTCCCCAGTATTGCGTTGTATGGCAGGTCGATTTCTACGACGCTAAACCGTGTAGATAATTCCTCGCTTTTCCTTGTCCTTCCTAGCTTGACGTCGAGTGTAATTGTTCCGTTGGGCTTAATTGGCAAGCCCCCAAATCCTACCACAGGCGTGGCATTTCTTTTTAGTTCCGCTAGGTCTCCTCCTAGGCTTTCGTAGGCCTTTTTTGTTATTAGGTTTATTGCGCTTCCTTCATCGATCAGGATTCTCTCAACGTTCCAGTGTTCGATGATCATGGCCACTACCAGAGCTTCGTTGTGCTCTTCAGCTATTCTCCCGAAGTCCTCCCCGTCAAAAGTTACTGGAGGAGGAGTTGAGAGTTCTGTTGCTTTTCGTTTTCTCTGTGACGTTTGATCCTTCAGGTTTACTCTTTCAGAAGTCATCTTCTTCAATGAGATTTGTTTTTGAGTTCAGAAAAGCTCCTTCTTTTGAAGTTTAGTTAAGCTTTTCCCACAGACGGCGCCAATTGATGGAGTCTGCCTTCTGAACCGGTGAGTGAACCTGCAAAACAGGGTAGAAGCTAACCGGACGGTGGTTGTCCGATTAACTCTCCGATGCTAAAGTCAGTCTAGAGCTTTGAGCAGCGTTTTGAGTATATGAATATAATTGTGATTCTAGGCATACCTCGTGCTCCTTTTATAGTAGTCGAATATACCCAGTAGAGTTGTATTAGGCAGGTGAATCCTACTTTGTAGGGATTCGGCAGTATCGTAGAGATTCTCCTGATTTGTCGGGATCTACCTTAATCTGATAAGAATCCTATTTAGGAACGTCTTCCTAAATAGTCTTATCTTCCTAAAGTAGAGCTTATCCTTCCATATGTAGTATTTGTGTCCGAATAGGACAATATTTCCATACTTAGTCGTTTACCCGAATCCCGGACCTGACGCGCTCTCGGCGGATCATGTGGGATTCGGTCTTTATTAGCGTGTTACCGAATCTTAGAGATTCGGCATCTCCTTCATATCTTTCGGTCTTCAGGGGGAGTCCGGTGTCGCCTGAGAGTGGATCTCCTGCAACTCGGCTCCATTATACTTACAGTAGGATTCGGTATCCATCAATTTCCAAACGTTTGCGTTTTTTTATCAATTACGACCAAATCTTTTAATATTTATAATTATGTCTAATTTGAAAACTTTTTTGCAGTTATAGCCAAAACTTGAAATTTTATTTTTTAAAATTCAAATCTTTCAATTTTTATCAATTGCGACAAAAAATTTATAACTCTTTTTAAAAGTTAGACAATTTTTTTAAAATTTGGTCTTAATAAAAGATGTAAAGCTTTGAATTTTAAAAAATTAAACTCAAAGTTTTGGCTATATTGAAGTACGGTTTTCTTAGTTTCTTGTCACTAAATCTTGAAGCATGGTTTTCTTATGAAGGTGAACGTAATAGTTGAAACTATAAAACCAAATGGTTTTGTTTTGTTTTGCAATTCTTTTCATAATTGCTTTAAAATGACCTTTAAGATGTGAAGAAAAGCTTGACTTCTCATCGGTAACTAATTTTTTAAAGACTGACTAACTTGAATGAAGTACATTCTTTTGACAAGAAAATAAGAGTGACCAACGGTCAATTTCTGATTAACACTTTTAGAAAGATCAATTTTCAACATAAAATCATAGATAAACTCTACCAGGGATGCCTATTGACCAGAAAAGAAAAAGCATGCTAAAGAATCTACTGCAATGAAAAATAAAATTAACAATATAAATATAAATATAAATATAAATATAAATATAAATCAAAATCAGGCTTTTAAGGGCAATTAATTTTGAAGTTCTTTCTAGTTTCCAAATTTGATAAAAGTTGCTTAACATCAGTTTTAGTTAGTCTACTAAAAACACGAGCATCATCAATATTATTAGAGTGCTTTGATGGTCCATCACCAATAACAGCTTATGTGCGAAAGTTTCATAGCATTAAGCAAACAGAACATATTATAGAAAACAGAGTAATATAAAACATCAATATGAAAATATGGTGTTTAATAAGCGGTATCTCGTCTTTGTCTTTTGGCTTATGGCTCAAGCTCAGACTCATGCTATACCCAACTGAAATGGAAAAGATAGGTCTATTTCCTCGTTAGAATCATGCTTCAACGCTGACCAGAGACCTCCATGTGAAACTGAGAATAAACTGGTGTTTCAGAATGAGAGAGCTGCTTTTATCCATCTTCTATATAAAATTCGGTGTGAGTGGATAGTTCTTGGTGGAAACTAATTATTGCAAATGAAGCTTTATTTATAAATAGAATATTGAGGATTAGCTTGAGTAATTATGACGGGATTGTAAGTTTAAGATTGTTTGTAACAGTTTTGAAGAAAAATTAAAAATTGTGGAAGAGTTACCTTGAATGGAAGATGAAAGATTGGAAATCCCAATTCAAGAGTTACTTTGAATGGAAATGAAAAGTTGTAGAAGAGTTGTTCTGCGTCTAAAATAGATTAATTCAGCTAAGTAAATAGGAGTTTAATGGACCTGAGATGGAGTAGTAAATGTCATTTAAGAGTTGTATGAACTAAACAGAGCTGCACATTTCAATGAACAGTTGTCTTACGTTTTAGAATTTTAGAAGTCCTAAAGTCCACATGTCAGCATAATAGAGTGCCACTTGTCATAATTGTGTGAGAAGTTTTTTGGTAGCTCAGAATTATAGTATAGTATAGATACTATTATCATGGTTCTGCATTTTATTATTTTAAAATTTAATTTGATCTATTTTGAATTTTTATAAATTTGTAATTAAGGGTCGTTCTACTGTACCCTTAACTCTTAGATACCATTAGTAATCTAAACCGTTAGATCAACATGAATTGACTTCGACCATTAACTTTTCGACCGGTATTGGTCACTTAAACTAATATTGATAACTTAGACCAGTAGTTTGTACTACTGTTGTATTACATCCTAAACAATATTTTTATTCGACCATCCCCAAATTATTACAAACAGCGTTTTTCTATTAACTATAGTTTGGCTCTTAATTTTTCTGACAACTCTTTAAAGTCAAGAAAGTTTATTATATTAAAACTTAATCACATATTTAAAAGTCAATTAATTATTTTAAACAAAATAAAAATTTCATATTCATAACAAAATTAATATAAAATAGAATAAAAAGTTTAATTAATAATTCCAAAATCAGATATAGTGATGCCAGAAAATCAAATTATTACGTGTTTTGTAATTAAAATTAAACCTTTTAATTTTTGTAATAATATTCTAATTTTATCTTTTTCTTATAGTTTTGTTTTATTTTTTAAAATCAATAATTTTGCCCAGGTGGCATGCCACACTACAATTTTCAGTTATGTAATTTTGTGGTATTCAAAAAGCAAGAAATTTTTTGACATTTTATAAATTTAATCTAAATTGATAATTTCGTTACAATTATATCCAGTAGTCTTCTAATCACTTTAATTGTTTCAGTTTTCAGTTGAATTTATATACTAACTCAAAAATTAAAAAAATCTATTTTTTAAAATTTTAAAATTTTAACTCATAACCTAATAAATAATAAACAACATTAAAATTTAATTCTGAATTCTCTAATTTTTATTGGTTGAAGCCAAAAAAGAAAGGTTTGAAGTTATAAATAATTAAAAGGTGGCTAATATGTACTACTGTACTGAGGTGACTTATTCAAATTTATAATTTTTGAAAAGTTAATCACATGGTTAAAAGTCTTTAAATTATTCAAATACAAATAATAAAATTAATAATTTTTCAATACATAATAGAAACCAATGAGATATAGCTCAAATGTTATAAGCATTGGAAAAATTGCTATGTCGTAGGTTCGTTTCCTCCCACAATCTCCCCTCATTATCAAAAAAGAAAAAAAAATCAGAATAGAATAAAGTCTTTAGTTAATTAATAAATTATGTAATCAATATGAATTATTCAAACGCAAATTTTAACTAAATTTTAAATTTTTCCATTTCACATAGAATATACATTATATTACATATTTTAAAAAGTTAATCACATGCTTAAAAGTATTTTGAAAAATTAACTACATTTTTAATTATATTATGGGGGGGTTCTATATGGGGCTATGGCCCCTCCCTCCTGGTCTTAACCACGGCCCGGTTTTAAAAGAATGAGAAAGTGATTTAACATTTTAAATGATGTATTTAAATAGCTACGAAAACGAAAGATCAAAGTGAAATACACAAATAGTCCAAAATATAATTGCATATCACTGTCTAATTTAAAAAAATCAATTTTATTATTAAGTTAACATTGTGCGTCCGAAAAAAATAAAATTATTTTGGTCCACTTAAAATAATATAACTTCAAAAATAAAATCACTTAAAAATAAGATGATTTAGTTGTCTATTCGTTATTAATATAGAATGCTACATTAAATTATTCCATGATATATGAACTATATAGATACTATAGTATAAACCTAAAACATTGTTAATATGTTAACGTTCAGTTTAATATATGTATTATTTCCAGCTAAAATATTTAAGTTTGAGTTTATATGAACCTCATATCAAATATGAGGGGTAAATGTTTCTTCTTTTCCTTAAAAACTCCAAGTTACTTTTACCGGGTACAAGAGGTGAAAATGCCATGGGTATCTAAGATTGAGTGGTACCGTATATATATATATTGCTTTATATCTTTACCCTTCTTACAAACTATTGTTGAAACGATCACTGCCTCTGCCTGCTATTATTATTTTCACCTATTAAAAGTGCCATTGTCAAAGCAAATATATATAATTCGAATAAAACTTGCCACAAGGTGAAGTGAAAGTTTGTGCTCATTACTTAACAGCTAAAAAATACATAATATATAACTATTTAACTATAGTTCAAATGATATAAATGTTAGACATCATTCTATTAAAGTTGGAAATTCAAATCTTCCTCTAAACGCTTTCCTATTCCAATTATATTTAAAGAAAATGTATAGTGTACAATTAGTTTTTTAGAGTAAAAAAGAAGGCGAAAGTTAAGTTGTGGTGCGGCAAGACGGCGTATTAGCGTGGCATGGTGTGTTGTATCGGCAAAGAGAGAGCAGAGCATGTTTAGATGGACTCCAATAAAGACAGTTCTACGAGGACCACCTTTAATATCCCATAATGCATATTACTCCAAATGTGAAGACAATTATAGGTCTGCCATTGCAAGCTCATCAAACCATAAAACAAAGGCACTGTGTCAATGAGGGCTGTATACAAGTTATATACTTGAAATCTACTCAAAAAAAAATCATGATCAATTTTAAAAAATCAAGTCTAGTTCATGCTATTTTAATTTAATTTAGAATCAAACTCGAATATCAATAATGTATCGCGAGCTTAACAGACCTTTGTATTATTTTAGGAGAAATCAAACCAAAAAATCGAACTGAATGAAGGATGTTGTTTGGTTCGATTGTTCGGTGGAAACGTTTGGTTCAGTTTCTATTAAGGTAAAAATCTAGTTTTTGGTTCCGTCCGGTTTGAGCATTTTGAAAAAACCAAAAAACGGACTTAACCGAATAAAAATATAAAAAATTTAATTATTTTTAAAGGTAATGTATATTTATATTTTCTCGTCTTCTTTCCTTAATTATTGTTGATATATAAGTTAATAAATTTTATACAACATATTTATATGCTAATAAATATATTTGAAAATATATTAGATACTAGTTATTTCATATTTAAATTAATCTTAAAATAGAAAAACAAAATAAAAAAGTAAATTAGTAAAAAGAAATTGGCTTTAACAAATTCGGTTCGGTTTTTTGTGCTCTTAATAAGAAGTATTATTCACTTTAAAAGTTTGGTTGGTCGGTTATGCCCGGTATCTAACCAAGTCTACCGAACCGACTGTTGCTCATCTCTATATATATGAGGACCAATTATATAAAACATAATAATTTTATTATAAAGAATCGAATTGAGGATCAAATAGTTTGTTTGAATTTAAATTTAACATATTTAAATTCAAATTCAAACTAAAACTAGAACTAAGTTCGAATGCAATCTCCAACCTAAACTTGTATAACATATAAGTGTAGTGATATCAGTGAGTTATAATTCAAATGATATAAGTGTCACGATCCAAATTCAAGGATCGCGACCGGCGCTAGAGTATGGGTATGGTCGTACCAAAATTCGTAGCAGGCCTCGCGGATAAACATACAACATATAAACCTGCAAGAAAATCGCTGCTCGGGGCAACCGAGACTCCAACTTAAGTCTAGCAATTTATATAACAACTTAAATAACAAACTTATATATCTAAAATGCTCGGCTAAAACCCGAGTCTCAACAGCATGCCTTATATACAAATATAAACCAAAATATACATGCCAAAGTTAATAACAAAACAATCGGACCAATCCGACAATCCAAGGTACGATAATCAGAAATGATAAACTAGTTCTACTGCGGTTTAAGAGTTTAAAACAGTGACTAGTTTAAATAACATAAAAACCTCATAAGAATCAAAGAATCGGAGACGACCAAACTTTCAAATCATAAACCTGGAAAATTGGGAAAACAACGGGGTCAGATATACTGAGATGAGTTCATGATACTTTTTACATTTATTAAGTTTAGAACCCTTAAAACAAATCCTTTTATACTAATATACATAAGATTATGAAATAACAATACTGAAAGCGTAAGTATGACGTATCATGCTGAAACCCAGAGTGGACGGGAACAAATCCTCGTCATATACCAGCGTAAGCAAGACATTAGTCTGCCGATCCCAAAGTACTTACCGGCGCACACAGTCTCGATACAAACTTATCGAGTAGCTCGTTCCAATCTAGATCCATAATCGCTTAAAACAGTTCGAAAACATTCATAATACTAAAATAAATTGCGGTACTTAATAAAACGGTAAATAGCACTACAAACTCACTGCTTACTAATCCACGTGATAACTCATGACAATCTGTATAGACTCCGAAACACGAACAGACGACGGGTCTAAAACAAGATAATAATTAAAATTCGAACAACCCCTAACTCTAAGAATACTAGACACCACATAGGACTAGCATCTTAAACACAACCGAAATATAACCAAGGAACAACATCCGAACATAAGTAATCCTAAAGTCAAAGCACGGATTTAACAAATACAATAATTTATTAAGTTTAGATGAGTTCTTGTTTAAAACAATCCAGAGTAATATTAAAATTTAGATAACACCTTTTGAATCCAAAAGAAATTCCAGAATAGTGTGTTAGCCATATATACACTATATGCTCAACAACATGTCGGGCGACACAAGTCTAACCCGACTCAATTTAAACCAGGATAAGAATTTAGAGTTAAATCCTTTAACACAAAACCATCGCTTTTGAAATTATAGAACTCGTTATAAGCTTAACCAAAACAAGGCAAAACCATAAACAATCATATACCAACAAATTGCCAACACTTGGCAATTTTCACCCAGAGTTCATACATCTCAAATAAAACACCTTAAGTGTAAATAAACATGATTTCAATCACTTTAAATTAACTAAACTCAGATCTAAAATATACACTTAAAATAGCCATAAAGACCTTTGTAAACCATCATCACTTATATGTCATAACAACCATATCCAAACAACCTGAAGTAACTAACATCTTTTATGTTTACTAAAACAGTTTATAAAATATACATTTCAGCCCTTAGTAATCTTAGTCAAAATTGTCGTAAGTAAGCCACCAAACTTTACCAAACAATTTAAAACCATCGCCTTAACTTGTCACCTAAAGTACTCATTTTATATCCATGAATTTAACCTTTTTAACTACTAATTTCCAACCACTTAGATAAGTTCTTAAAACGACGAATTAGTTATTAAGAAAGCTATAATTTACATAACAATTCGATATAACCAATTCCTCTAATACACCTAAAGTACAATTCATAGCTAGCAACCTATTATCAATTTAATTTAGATTTTCAAATTTTATAATACCCAAAAAACAGATTTTAACTCAAGAACATTAACCAATCAATATACTATTCAATTTAAACAATCCAACCACCCTACGTATTGCTAACAACAATAAGCCAAATTAATCATCAATTCAACATTTTCAGAATTTATAAGCAAAGCTAAAACAATAACAATAAGATAAACACCCAAAGTAAAGGTCTAGCACAACAATTCAATCAACAAAACACCTAAATTCTACCGCAATACCAAAGTAAATGGAATGACATATATACCTCTTAAATGATCAAAACGAGGAGACACGGAATTTAAGATAACCCAATTCAGCCTCTTAAATGATCAGCGAACTGAACAGTGCACGCGTCGCGCCCGCGACCTTTAAGGCGTAGCGCCCGCGAAAAGCTATTGGAACTGAAAAATAATTAAATTTTCGAAAATGAGTTCGGAACTATTCTGAATCCCGAGACCACACCCAAAACATCTCAAAACATATATAAAAAGGTTTAGAACCTTCAAACCACGATTTCAAGTGGTCTAACCACCTAAACGAACCCCAAAGTGATCGGTAAGTTTAACAAAAATATACGGAAAAATACGGGGTGTTACAATAAGCGGCAACAAACTGCTAGGTCGTGTTTATTTTCTCCCATAAACGCTCAGATCACCTGAACTAAACCCAATGAGTCACCAACCATATTACTAAACAGTAGTAAGTCAATCTTAATGTTAGTGATAATAGGGAGAGAACACCCTTCCCAATTATCAAAAAAAGTGTAGTGATTTTATACTCCCCCTGTCATATAAATATAGATAAAATGGAGTTTGCGCATGAATTAAGAAATAACATTTAAAGTAATTATATTTTATTAACTTTCAATAATAACTTTAATTTAATTATTTAAATATTATTGATTTATATTATAAGAAAGACAATTATTATGTTGGAATTATAAATAAATTTTGATAGATAGGCTGAATATCTTAAAAACACTCGACCTTTCATCCCCTTTTCAATCCTACCATGACGTTGAAAATTTGTCAATTTTATTCTATTTTGTATTTTTTATTTCAGTTGTACCATGAAGCATAAAATTATCCTTTATTTATTTGACAAAAGTTTAAAAAAATTCTTCAAAAATGGTCAGTTTAATATAAAAAGTTAATCTAATGCAAAATAGATTATTTTTTTGAACTTTTACGAAATAAAAAAACGCTAATTTTATGTTTTAAGGTACAATTGAAATGAAAAAAAAATACAAAATAGGGTAAAATTTATTGATTTTCAACGTCAGGGTAGGATTGAAAACAGGATAAAAGGTCGAGCTTTTTTAAGACATTAGACTTAATTTTTATATTGTATAAAGTGATAATTAATAATAATTTATAAAATATAATAAAAATAGTTAAAATTAATAAAAATTAATATTAGTATTGTTCAAATTAATATAATAATAGCGCTTATATTATGGAACATCTAAAATAATTATTTTGTTTATTTTATGGGATGGAGAGAATATGTTATTAAACATAATTTTTAAATGAAGTGAAAAAGGGTAAAGATTGAAGTGGTCGACCAAGTGCAGCGTACTAGACTGTGTAATGTAGATCAAAAGTGGTCCACCAAAGTGCACCGTACTCGACTCTCACTGTATGTATGTAAAATATAAATACAGCTGGTTCCCACAAGTCCGGACGATAGCAGCCACCACCACCACCACCACTCCTTTGTTTTCTCCGGTGGCCTACCACTTCAAAGTTCAAAAGCTAAAAACCACCACCACGCGCTTATTCTTTTTCATGTTAATGTTAATGTTATACTATACTATAATGTAATAAATAAATTTCTTTTGGTTGTCGTTACCTATGAATTATTGTTTGGCATATACCTAAAATGCATTCCCTTTCCCTGTTTGTTTGGGTTTGTGAAAATAATAGGCCTAATTACTCAAACCCCCCACCTTTATCTCATTTTGCAAATATATTTCGATATAGAAATTTCTCCAATTTTACCCTAATTTGCCCTTTTATATTTTAGTTGTACCCTAAACCATCAAATTGACCTCTTTTCCCTTAAAAAAAATTTAAAATAATTCTCTATTTTAGCTTATATTTCAATTAGACCCTAATATTATTAATAATATAAAAATAAAAAATTATTTTAAATTTTCTTATAAGTAAAAAGAGGTTAATTTTATGCTTTGGGGTACAATTGAAACATAAAAGGCCAAATTAGGGTAAAATTGGAGAAACTCTTAAGTCAGGGTATATTTGAAAAAAGGGTTAAAGGTGAGGGGGTTTTGAGTGATTAAGCCAAAATAATGTACTCCCTCCGTCCCAAAACAATAGTCCATTTTCCTCTCTTTTTTTGTCTCAAATAGTTGCTCCTATTTTTTGTAATCACAATTTAAAGTGTTCATTTTCTATATTCCCCTTATTTAAAGTTTATCATTTATTGTCATTTGTCTAAAAAGTAAATTAATTATAACATTTAATAAAAATATAAGAGGAAAAATGAAAATAAAATTGTGAAATGTTAGAATATTAATGGTGTTTCTTAATCTGTGTGAAAAAGAGAAAGTGGACTATTGTTTTACGCTGAGGGAGTAATAAAAGTTAGTGTGGAAGGTAAAGTTAGACGCGGTTTCTATCTTCTTCAACCCCAATTACCTCTTAATTATTTCATTACTATAACAGTACAGATGTGATTATTTACATGTGCACGGAATATTTAAATGACAACTTAAATTTGAGCAAGTCATTGGCTGTAATAAATTAATTAGGAATGCTACAATTTAATCTGACGCCAAGCTCATTTATGAATTAACAAATTAAGAAGGTGTGAATGTGATACTGATAGATAGTTGGGTGTCAAAATTGTCAATTGCTACGACTATCTTTTTTAATCTTATCATCAACAAATTTATATCACATGAATAAGTTGAGTGAAATGTGCTCTATGTCAAAATAATTTTTGTTTAATATCTTGAAAATAGTATAATATTTCTTTATATTTTACATTTTTTTGAATTTTTAAATAATTAATTATTTATAAATTAAATATTAATTAGTACTATTAAAAAAGTATAAATATACATATTTATTAGTATTGAGGAATAATGAATTGGAGAGAAAGAGAATGAAAAAGCGAGGCAAGCAGAAGGGAAGGAAGAGTGTTGGTTAGGTTGGAAGGTGACCCCTAAGTTTGTTCCAATTTACGGTTTATACCCTTTTTTCTTTTTAATTACAGAAACCAAAAAGTAGACTTGTACTCAAAAAGAAAAAGAAAATGAAAATGAAGAATAGGCTGTAGCCGATAGACTCTGTCTTTTGCTTACGTCTCATCTTTTTTAATTACTATTACTGTTATTCCTCTGAAGACTGTTAACTGTTTTAGGGTGATAATCCGATTTCATCCCCAGGACGACGGAGATTTAGATCTGAGGTGTTGAACAAAATTGGAGATACATGATCAGGTATCGGATTCATTCCCCCCTAGATTTCTGTCTGCTGTTTCTGCTCTAATTATTGCTTTCTCTTTTTCTACTTCTCCATCAACTACTGACGTTGACTTGGACGATGGATGTCGATTTTCTTTTTTATCTTTTCTCAAGAATTTTAAGTTTCATATGAGAGATGAATTTTTACCAGCTCTCTATTTTATGTTAGGGCTATCTGTTGAGTCTGTCTGTGTATTTTGGGGAGAAATGGAGGACGTAGGTGCGCAACTGGCTCCTCCCTTATTCCTACACCAAGTGCTTCCTAGTAGGTTTTGTGATGCCTCTTCTATCCCCAAAAAGCGCGATCTCTCTTACCAGACTCATCATTTTCAGCACCACCGCTTTCCTCAAAACCCTAGACACAATTGGAATCCTAAAGCCTGGGATTGGGACAGCGTCCGGCTTCTTGCCAAACCTTTGGACTCCCACTCCAATATTTTGCAATTGGGAACCGCTTCTTCAGTCCACCACAACAATCACAATTTGACTTTGAAAAAGCCCCTTCCCGCTGCTGCTGCTGCTGATGAAGATGATAGTCTGCGCTTGAATCTTGCTGGAGGCTTTCATTCTGTCGAAGAGCCTGTCTCTAGACCCAACAAAAGAGTCCGTTCCGGATCTCCTGGGACGGCTACTTATCCTATGTGCCAGGTTGATGACTGCAAGGAAGATCTCTCAAATGCAAAAGACTATCACCGCCGCCATAAAGTCTGTGAACTACACAGCAAATCCACTAAAGCGTTAGTTGGGAAGCAGATGCAGAGGTTTTGTCAGCAGTGCAGCAGGTTTTCTTCATATCATTTGTTTAACATTTTATTGCCTTTTCAATTTTATGTTATCTGTTCTTCAATCACACCATCCGATGGGAGCGAACAAGTCCTGAATCTTTAATCTCTGATGCTTTAGCGTTGATGGTTGATGTGAAATCTGAAACTTTCTGGTCTGTTTTGTCTCCTTGTGACTGCTTAGATTTAACTCATTTTAAACTCTTCGCTGCTGCTATGTGTAGGTTTCACCCACTGTCCGAGTTTGATGAGGGGAAGAGAAGTTGTAGGCGGAGGCTTGCTGGACACAATCGTCGCAGGAGAAAAACTCAGCCTGAGGATGTTACCTCACGGCTGCTTCTCCCTGGAGATCGTGATACGGTCAGCAGTTCAAACTTAGATATTGTGAACTTGTTGACTGCTTTTGCTCGCACTCAAGGTGACAAAATTATGAAATGAGTTAGAAACTTCTTCTTCCCCTTTTCATATTAAGCTGACATTTTTACTGTCAAAAACTACAGGAAAGAATGTGGACAAAAGTGCTAATAACTCATCAATGCCAGACAAAGAACAACTCCTTCAAATTCTTAGTAAAATTAATTCATTGCCTTTGCCAATGGATCTCGCTGCAAAGCTGTCAAATATTGGAAGCTTACATAGAAGAAATCCTGAACAACCATCTTCAGAAAACCAAAATAGATTTCCCAATACCACATCTTCTTCATCAACCATGGACTTACTTAATGTGCTTTCAGCAACTTTGACAGCATCTGCACCAGATGCCCTTGCTTTTTTATCTCAAAGAAGTAGTCAGAGCATTGACAGTGAGAAATCTAGACCTGGACCTGATCAAGCTACTGCTCCTAGTCTTCAGAGGAGACCTATTATAGATTTCCCTGCTGGGGGTTGTGAGAAGAGCAGCAGCTACCAGTCTCCTCCCGAAGATTTCGACTGCCAGGTCCAAGAAAATCATCCTAATTTGCCGTTGCAGCTATTCAGCTCCTCACCTGAGAGTAGCAGCCCCCCCAAACTGGCATCTTCTAGGAAATATTTCTCTTCTGACAGCAGTAATCCGAGTGAAGAGAGATCTCCATCATCTTCTCCTCCAATGGTACAAAAGCTATTTCCATTGCAGAGCCACACAGAGAGTGTTAAGTCCGAAAAGATGTCAGTCACTAGAGAGGTCAATGCCAATATTGAAGTTAGTAGAATCCATGGAAATGTCTTGCCTCTTGAGCTTTTTAGAGGCTCAAAAGCTGGAACTGATCAAAGTTCATATCAGAGTTTTCCTTATCAAGCTGGATATACGTCTTCCTCTGGGTCTGACCATTCACCTTCTAGTCAGAACTCTGATTCTCAGGTGCTTGCCCTCTAATTGTTTTTGAATTTTATCAATTTGCTACTGTTATCTGTTCTTGCATGTTAATAACTGTGTAGTTTCATTAGCAAGTTAATAATGCATCGTCTTGGTTGTATGACAGGATCGCACTGGACGGATAATTTTTAAACTTTTTGATAAGGATCCCAGCCATTTCCCTCGAGAACTAAGAGCTCAGGTCATCATAGTGTTTTGTTTCATTGGTACTTGCTTTCGGCGTGTATGCTTTGTTGGTTTTCTCATTTAGTTCTGCTTTTGTTTCAGATCTACAATTGGCTTTCCAACAGTCCATCTGAAATGGAGAGCTACATAAGGCCTGGTTGCGTGGTGTTGTCAATTTATTTGTCAATGTCGTCTGTTGACTGGGAGCAGGTGAGGGAAGTGCTGCCACGTACGTTAGAAATGTTGATGTAAGCTTTATGCTAACCATATGCAGGGTGTCTGTCTTTCTTGCAGCTTGAAAAAAACCTCCTTCAGCGAGTTGATTCTTTGGTTCAAGATTCATATTCTGATCTTTGGAGAAGTGGAAGGTTTCTATTGCACACAGGCAGACGACTAGCATCATATAAAGATGGTGCGTAAAATAGATGTGTGCTGCGTCCATTCCCGTTTTTCATGTTCTAATTGTTCACGCTTCTCATGGTGTGAGCTTAGGCTCTTGGTCGCTCCTAATGGTGACTATGTGCGCGAGGACAATAAATTGGCCCGTTATTTAAGTGATTTATGAAATGAGCACCATACTCTGTTATCAAAATCGTATGGTTCTTGTATCTGTAGAGGAATCACAAATTAATCAGAATAATTGGTGCCAAATCTATGGAATCGATGGTGAATCGCAACAATTTCTTGAATTGCAAGATTCACTCAGATTCATAAATAATAGTAATTCAAAAATTAGGAAAGAAGAAATAACCTCCAAAGATGCTGTCTCATATACCATAAATCAAGAGGGAAAAAAGTATAAACAAAAAAGTTTAATTACTTTTATTAGTACCTAGACTAATATTTTAAATCTTTTGGTATTATTTTTAAATTGGTATTTTTTTAAAGAATTATAAGCTTAAGAATAGTTAGTTTGTTAAACATTTTTGCTAAAAACATTTTAATTATTTTTTAAGACTATTTCTTGTTTAATGCTTATATAGTTTAATTATCAGGAATATATGAAATTTCACTATCAAGCATTTTGATTCTCGATTAGACAACTACGGCCCCATAATTGAAAATAATCGATCTTTTTCATGTTATAAATATTCAGGATATGTTCGCTTATGCAAATCCTGGAGAACATGGAGTTCCCCGGAGTTGATGTTGGTGTCCCCTGTGGCAGTTGTTGGAGGACAAGAAACTTCCCTTCTTTTAAGGGGAAGAAATCTAACCCACCCTGGCACCAAGTAATGAAAACTCTTCTCTTCGGCAATTTACCTTTCCATTGACCCCTCTGTTTTAAGAAATGTTCTTTTTTTTTTTCCAGAATTCATTGCACTTTTTTGGGAAGATACACATCAAAAGAAGTCATGGGATCGACCATGCCTGGGGCCAGATATGACGAGATAAACATGAGTGATTTTACAATTCAGGGAGTGTCTCCTGGTGCTTTGGGTCGATGTTTTATTGAAGTAAGACTTGTGACCTTTCTGCATTTATGAATTTATGATATGCTTGGATGGATCTTTTTGAATGATGCATGTTGCATTTTGCTATGCTATAAACAGGTAGAAAATGGTTTCAAGGGCAATAGTTTTCCTGTAATAATAGCTGATGCTACAATCTGTAAGGAACTGAGACTCCTGGAAAGTGAGTTTGATGAAGAACCTAAAGACACTGATATCATTTCAGAGGAACAAGCTCAGTACTTGGGTAAGCCAAGGTCAAGGGGGGAAATTATGCACTTTCTAAACGAACTTGGATGGCTATTCCAAAGGAGAGCATCTTCTATGCATGAGCTTCCAGATTACTCGCTTAGCCGATTCAAGTTTTTGCTCATTTTCTCAGTTGAAAGAGACTACTGTGTGCTGGTCAAAACCATTTTAGACATGCTGGTGGAAAGAAACATAGACATGAATGGGCTATCTAAGGAGTCTGTAGATATGCTTTCTGAGATTCACCTTGTGAACAGGGCTGTAAAAAGGCGATGCAGGAAAATGGTGGACCTACTGGTCCATTATTCCATTAATAGCAGTGATGTTCCCTCAAAATGCTACATTTTCCCACCAAATCTTGCAGGACCTGGAGGTATAACCCCTCTGCATTTGGCTGCATGTACATCGGGTTCAGATGAGTTGGTGGATGCTCTGACAAATGACCCACTTAAGGTAAGTTTCTTTTATCTTGCCCGTTCTTTTGTTAAGGGAATATGAGAATTTCTTTTCCTTTTCCTTTTTAGTTATTTATTTTCCGGGGCATACATGTTTGGTGCACCAGGGGTTGGTATCTATGTAGGATCTCTACCCAGATCCCCACACTTTCTGGTCCACTCAATGCCAAAGTTGCTGACTTGAGACACCTTAAATTTTCACCTGCATGTATAACTTTGAAAGATTTCTGGTTCCATTATATTGATTGGACCATAAGCCAAAAAGTCCAACTTACGATGCTTGTTGTGCTTGTCATAGGCTAGAAGTATATGTTTCCTGTATAAACATATCTGACATTTTTTTGGGTGCTATTGTGATTGTGTATCAGAGTAACCGAACCTGTTTTTTTTATATTATTATTATTATTTCTAGTACTTTTTTTCTTTTCATATTTTTGCCTAGGGTACTGTGGATTCTTTATTTTTAAGTTGACTTGTTTTTGGGTTTGGGTTCTGATGGTGGGATTGTCAGTATGGAAGTCATTGTACTGGATTATTAGTGTAATTTTTTCCTTTATCCTTCCCACAGATTGGGTTGTCCTGTTGGAAATCCCTTTTGGATGCAAATCAGCAGTCTCCAAATGATTATGCTATCATGACAAATAACCAATCCTATAATCTACTGGTGGCTTGTAAACTAGCTGACAAAAGAAATGGTCAAGTTTCTGTGACAATTGGTAATGAGATAGAGAGATCATTGTCTTTAAGGTTGACTTCAGACTTTGAGCAACAGCGTAGATCTTGTGCAAAGTGCGCAATGGTGGCAGCAAAATGCAACAGGAGGATTATGGGTTCACAAGGCTTGCTTCAGCGCCCCTACATTCATTCAATGCTCGCCATTGCTGCTGTGTGTGTCTGTGTCTGCCTGTTCCTAAGGGGTGCCCCAGATATTGGCTCAGTTGCTCCTTTCAAGTGGGAAACATTGGATTATGGTACTAGTTAGTGATTTTATGCAATCTTTTCAGGGAGAGAAACATAGGAGTCAAAGAAATAACGTTTACGGAGCAGACGAGAATTCGCAATCAAACTAATGTTCCTATGATACTGAAAATTCTGGAAAGTAGAATAAGAGCCGTTAGGACAAAGGATTCTTTGCCTGCTAAGCAAACAGCGAAGGAGATAGGGGCAGCTGCCTTTTTTGGCATCAAAGAGTGCATACACTGCTGCTGAAAGAAGTGGACTTTTGGATGTTATAGGTGCATGCTCTTTGACTGGAGTATAATATTTAATTGAGAACATGTGAAATATTTTTCTGGATTGTGGAAGTCTTTGGCTCGAGAGACGCAGAAACAGGACTGGCATATGATATGCAGAAGAGCAGAATTGTGAAGCATTAGGGTTTCCTTGTGCTGAAAGTGAAGCCCAATTCTCAGATTCAGGGATACAGAGCAGAAGGCGAAAAATGTTGATCTTTGAGGCCATTTCCTTATTTTATTTATTTTTCTTTATACATCTTTCTCTACTTTGTTACAATTGAAAGTACCTGAGTTTACTGACAGTATCTTTGAGATATGTTTAGTGTATAAAGTTGATCATTAGGGTCAATAACCAAACTAATAATATTGTAGATGAAATAGGATAATATTTTTTAAATTATATTGGAAATAACAGGTATGCTCTTTGAATAGTTGCTATTCCTGAAGCATTCCAAGTTAATGTACCCGTTGGTTTTATTTAACGTGAAAAATGTGAGATTGTTGTAATGGATGGAGGCCAGATTCTTCAATATAACTATGCCAGCTAGTATCATATTTGATTACATTTGTAAAATTACTTTATTTAGTTTAAACTCATAAACTGTGGTGCTACATTAATCAGAGTAAGGATCAGTCTAGCGCCTGTCTGTCTGTAATTTCAGATAATCATACATCACCGCAAGTTTGTGATTCCTATGATGATGTAGTTATAACTTCTTTCGTTCTTTACGTTTCATGATAAATTCGAAACCAAACTTTATAATCATCTCCAGAATGGGAGTAAAACTATTCCTTCCCTCTGCAATTTCCCCAGAATCTACAAAATAAACAAGAAATCAATTTCGCTTTTACTTCTACTTTTGCTTCAGGTTAATATTAGGGCAGAATGCTTTACTGTTGTTGAATATAAGCTTGGACAATTCTGTTGATATAAAAAATAGAGGTGACTCAATCGACAAGTTTGGTCTAGATATACAGCGGTTTATTACACAACATGGCTTAGGCCAAAATCCCATCAGCTAAGCTATAATAAATAAGTCTGAAATCAATCATTGGGATGGAGTTGGGAGTCTTCGTGTAGATCTTCTTCCCCTAGCAATACTTTGAACAAAGGCTTCTCCGACACCTTCGCCAATCCCTTCTATAATCCCTCCGATGAATTCAATAATGACCTGTGAAGCAAACCGAGCTGCAGTTCCAAACATACTGGGCTTTTCCACGCCTTTATATCCGTTTGCTTGAACACCATTTACCATATTCTTTGCGCAAACAGCATGCAGATGATACTCACACGATGTGCAGCCGAAGACTCGACCAGATCTCTTGGCCCTATTGCATTCCCCGCACACAAAACCAGGAGGATCCCCATTGGATATTGCAGGAAGAATTTTGAGCGGGTGTGGATGTGCAGAGATGTTGATTTGGTTGGATAACATAGCACAACAAGGGTGCATCTGATAACTGCACGCCTTGCATCTGAACATGTACCCTTTCCCAGACTTCCCACAAACATCACATTTTGATTTCAAGATGCCACCTTTTACTGTAAGTATAAGAAAAGCAGAGTTTATTTGGAATGATATCAAAATTAAGAAGCAATCTAAGAAAGACGAACCTGGCTTGGAAGAGAAGGAAAGAAGGTGGTGCATATGGAGAGGATGTGCTTTGAGATGTTGAGGAGCCGTGGCGCAGAAGTCATGCAGCTGAAACTCACATTGTTGACAAATGAATCGCTTTCCTGAACCGTACTCCTTGCAGCCGGAGCAGGTAAAGAGGTCCGACATCTGCACCGGATACAGAGGGTGTTGTGGGTGACCGGAGTGGAGTAATGGTTCTCCGAATGTAAGAGGAGGAGAGGTTGGGAATTGATTCAGGGAAAATGAAGTAGTCTTCTTCAACGGTATCACTGTGGCTGCAGCTTCTCTGGTAGGAGACATGATAAGAATGGCTTAATTTGGTGGGAGTGGATTAGAGTATATGTATTGTGCTGTAAAGTTTGGGGCATTATTTGTTGGGTGGTAAGTATATGGCATGAAGCCATTCATTTCATTGCATGTGCTAGCCTACCACTGTTTCATCAGCTAAATCTTATTAAGTCTTAATTGAATCACACATGTATCTATGTGACTAAGCATATACATACGCAGTCATAATATTGTTTAATATAGAAGAATTGTAATTATGAAAAGAGATGTTGAAAATGAGAGTGGATGTCCCTCCGGTAGCAAGCAGAGTTTGGATTCGTTGGAGGGGAAAGTCAAGGTTTGCTTGCCTTTACAGACCCAACACAGCACACAACTAATATTCGATTCTAAAGTGAGCAAACAAAGAAAACTGAAGCACACAGCCTTTCTTTTTCCACATTATCATTCAAAAGGGATGTGCACTCATGTCTTATAATCAAATGAGTTGTTGAGCATCTTCTCAATGGATTTGACAAAAGGATACTACCTTATGGGTCGGGTTTGGATGAATTCGGGCTGTGACCTATCAAGCCAAACACTTTTGCATATAAGTTTTAAGTTCATACCTAAAATGTATTATTAGTACTAGGTCCATAAATAATATTTATACGGATTGGAGCTGTATAAAATTTTTATTTAAAAATAAGTGTTTAAATTGACACAGTTCGATTGTAAGTCAAATCTAGGATGATTATATAAAGAGTGACTTATGGTATGAGTAAGGGGATTCTATTCCAATTCCAATTGAGTGGAAAGAAGAAAAGCATATAGCAGTGATTGGTGTTAAGTTGTGATTACAAAATCTGATAACCTTTTGGTAAATTCCTTTCAAAACCTAACAATAAAAATTGTATTCAAAGTGATGAAGCCCAATCTCCCATCAGCAGAGCATATGCTGGACCAACCAGAAGCCTTTCGAAGCCCAAATCTTATGATCCAACTCACACTCACGGAAACCACATGATTGATTAACAAATTTTGAAAGTATGTAATTGTAACTACCGACACCCCATTATGCACAACAAATTCATTCTAATTTCTATGATCAGACTTCAAACCAAAATAGTAGTAATTATTTTGAATGCTCAAAGGGAAGTATAGTATGCTGTAATATGTTGTTTAGACCTTGGATGATTATTTTTGTTGGAGTGGGTCCATATATTAATTTAGGATCTCAAAATTGGCCAGAATCGTCTCATTTCTTCCAACTCACACACCACACTCAATTATGCACTCTCAGTTTTGTAATAAAACCAAGATCCACACCCAAACAGCAACTAGTGCTGATAAATATTTCCCAAACGCATCGCTTTTGTGTGTCGGCACCTGCGCTTATGACACTTTTACCTTAAAACGTCAACTCTCCACCGCTATGAGAAAGGACTGTCCACCGCTATCCTCCATCACCGGCGGCTCCGTCGTGAAGTTACCGCCGTGTTTGGAAACTAAGCCTTTAGTAGCTACATTGCTAGCTCTCACTCTCGTCTTGCTCCTCTGGAACCTCCCCCCTTACTACCAAAACCTACTCTCCACCACACGCCCTTGCTCTGCCGCTGCCACCACAACCACCACTCTTATCTCCTCCAATGCTTCCTCATTACCAATGAATGCCTCCGCCACCCCATCAGTGTCGGCGCAAAAGCTGTCCACTGTGGTTTCAGACCCAAACAAGCGGATCTTCCAGGCATACGGGAACGCTGCCGCTCTGTTTGTTCAGATGGGTGCATACCGAGGGGGGGCAAGGACATTCGCGGTGGTAGGGCTGGCTTCGAAGCCCATTCATGTGTATGGGAGACCTTGGTACAAGTGCGAGTGGATCTCCAACAATGGTTCTTCTACGAGAGCCAAGGCCTACAAAATGCTGCCAGACTGGGGGTACGGTCGCGTCTACACTGTTGTGGTTGTGAATTGCACTTTCCCTGTGAATCCCAACGAGGACAATGCGGGTGGTAAGCTCATGCTCAATGCCTACTACGGTGAATCTCCCAGGAAGTTTGAGAAAATGGTTGCTCTAGAGGAAGCAGCTGGGTCTTACAACGAGTCCAAGTTCCATCCTCCTTACCAGTATGAGTATCTCTACTGCGGCTCTTCCTTGTATGGGAACGTAAGCGGCGCCAGAATGAGGGAATGGATGGCTTACCACGCCTGGTTCTTTGGGCCCAGCTCCCACTTCGTGTTTCACGACGCCGGAGGAGTTAGCCCTCAGGTGAGGGCTGCCCTTGAGCCCTGGGTGCGAGCAGGCAGGGCTACGGTTCAGGATATCAGAGGGCAGGGTGAGTTTGATGGGTATTATTATAACCAGTTTCTGGTAGTGAATGACTGCTTACATAAGTACCGGTATGCAGCCAACTGGACATTTTACTTCGATGTGGATGAGTATATATACTTGCCGGATGGCAATACTTTAGAATCGGTGCTCAATGAATTCTCAGATTATACGCAGTTCACGATTGAGCAGAATCCAATGTCGAGTGTCCTTTGTTTGAAAGATTCCAGCCGGGACTATGCAAGGTGCGTAAATGCTAGCTCTTAATTGTCCTATTAATTCGATTCATGAATGACAATGCCGACGTGTGGTTTGTTTTGAATGAGAGAACAGGGAGTGGGGATTGGAGAAGCTGTTGTTCAGAGATGCACGAAGTGGGATGAGGAGGGATCGCAAGTACGCAATTCAGGCGAAGAATGCATTTGCTACCGGAGTCCACATGTCGGAGAATGTGGCGGGGAAGACGTTGCACAAAACGGAAACAAAGATCCGTTACTATCACTACCACAACTCCATTACAGTGTCAGGTGAAGTGTGCAGGGAATTTGTAGGTCCATCAGCAAAGAAGAAGGGCACTCGCTACAATAAGGTGGCCTATGTGTATGACGATACCATGAAGAAGCTGGTGGATGGCATCAGGGAATTTGAGCGGAACACTATCGGAAATGTGGAGCCTTCGTGATTGATTGACGGAACAAAGCTCTCATCCATCACATGTTTTACTTATAGATGTGTGCGTGGTGAGAATGTAATTCAATACTATTTTTTCAATTTGATTTGTGTATAATTACTAGTGAATTTGTTTCTTCATCATCTACACTTCCTGTTGAATGCAAAGATGTGTGGAGTGGAGAGGAGTCATCATTTTGTTGCAACTAATTTTGGTAATAAATGACATCTACATTATGGGATCCTACGAGAATGCCATGTTGAGCATTACAGCCACGAGTGAAATGATTGAGCAAGAGACCATGAACCGCCCCTTGTATATTATTCAATTTCTAGGCCCAATTGTTGGTAAGAAAGTTTTAAAAAGGCCCATTTATTGAGAGAGAGTTTGGCATGGAATAACTATATTTCATGTTGGAACAACAATAAGAGACGGATAAATTATGCCTTGTACGTTTTTTTTTCTTCAAAAATATGCCTTATACGTTCTTTTTTCTAATTTTTTTGAAAAATATGCTCTGACTTTCTATTTTTGTAAATGTATTTTTTATAAAAATATGCTTTTTTATTTTTCAAATTATCAATAATTTACCGATGATCTACTACAAAGTGTATTTTTACAACAGAAAAGCTTTGAGCGTATTTTTTTAATTATTTAACTGAAATAGATACTTTTGTAAAAAAACCTAAGAGATATATCGATGACATGGCCGGCTAACTGGTCCATGAAAATTATTTATAAGCCGTCCATAGTATTATAGTTTTAAAAATTAGAAATTTAAACTTAAAATATAAAATAGTTAATGTTGAGAAGATACCGTAGGTGCACGGTAATCGCAAAAGTAATATAAACTCGGAAATCTAAGTTATTGATCCTACAAAGATAATACAATTCAATCACTAATCTAATTTATTTAACAATTGTATAACAACGAAAAAGTTGTTTTGAATTAAGAGAACTAAAATTTAACAACTAACGCAATGTATGTTGAAATAATTAAAAATTAAATAGTTGTTATTTATTTGAATTAAAAACTAATTAAAACTTTTTGATTTAGTCCTACTATTTTTAGGTTAAGATCCATTAAGATATTTTATTTTGATTTTATTTGTTATGTATTGTCTATAAAAGGCCATGTTTCATCATCAATTAAATATAATAAAAGGTTTATCATTTTTCTATCATTTTATATTTCTTTTATTATTTCCAATATGGTATCAGAGTCATGGCCTTAATTTTTTTTAGTGTGTTGAGTGAAAAATAATAGTAATATGAAAAGTGAATCTTCTCTTCCAAATATGATACCGCCTATTTTTAATGGTGATCATTATCAATGTTTTTATTTTAAAATTGCAGAGTTAAAAAAGGAGAAGGAGCAAATTTTTGTGGAGGTTGGAGAAATAAGTCTACTTTAATTTTATTGGAGATAAGTGCTTCAACAAATTGTTGGTTGGTGAGAAAGTGCATCAAGAAGATGATGAGAAGTGCTTCACAAAAATTTAAAAATGTGGAGAGAAGTGCTCCATTGATGACGTTTGAAGTTTTAAATTTTAAATATTTTTTTTAAATTTTTAATTAAGAGAAAATGTTAAAATAATTAAAAATTAAATAGTTGTTATTTATTTGGATTGAAAACTGGTCAAATCTAGTTTGATTTAGTCCCATTATTTCTAGGTTAAGATCTATTAAGATATTTTTTTTTGATTTTATTTGTTATATTTTACCTATAAAAGGCCATATTTCATGGTCAATTAAATATAATAAAAGGTTCATCATTTTTCTATCATTTTATATTTTTTTTATTATTTCTAACAATGTAAACAAATAACTAATAAAAATAAAAATTTAAACTTATGAAATTAAGATTTAAGAATTGGTATTATTTTGTATGGTTGCTACTTTTATAGATTCCATTATTCAGCCATTCAATTGTTCGAGTTATTCTAATTCACTAATTTTTACTCTCTCTAAGTCTATGTTATATATAAAAATACGTATAGGAGTTAATGTCATTTTTATTTTTTTGATTGGTATTTTTTCCACAAGTGGGGGAGCTGTTTTTTGGTTTATTGATTAGCGATATTGAAAGAGAGAATTAGTGGAAGTTAAAGTTGGGACGTTGTTCGGATAATATGCTTGCATATAAGAAGGCAGGAGCGAGTGAAGTCATGTTTTTACCAATGTGAAGTCATGTTTTTACCAAAAACGAGTGGAGGATCCAAAATGATTACTTAATCAAAGGGAAAAGGTGCAAAAATGACCCTCATGTATACCTCATGTATCTTATTGGCACTTCATGTATTTCGGATCTCAAATATGACCCTAACGTTGCGAAAAAGTATCAAAAAAACACAAAATATGGACGACGTTAAACATAAATGTGTACGGCCTTAAACGGAAATGTTAACAGAAGGGTCATTTTTGACACTTTTTCAAGACGTTAGGGTCCTTTTTGAGATCCGAAATACATGAGGTGCCAACATGAGACACGGGCTATACATTAGGGTCATTTTTGCACCTTTTCCCCTTAATCAAATCCATGCTACTTCTAATTTGTAAATGCCAATACCATCCATTTCTCAATGAATAAAAGATCAAGGCACCCTCTAAATTTAAAATACCGAATTATTTAATTTAATTTATATTCTTTTAAAATAATTAATTTTAAATTTTTTCATTTTAAATCAAATAACTCCATAATTTATATTTATATTTTAAAAAAGGTAAAAGGGCTAAAAAAACTACTCACCTTTCATTTTTTTTTCAATAGCACCCTGACCTTATAATTTTTTCAATAGCACCCTATTTCGTATTTTTCAGTTTCAATAGCACCCTAAAGCATCAATTTGAACTTTTTTCATTTGATTAATATTCAAAGAAAATCCTTCATATATATCATAAGTTCTAAATATTGTACAATATTTTAAATTATATATAAACGCCCTCTTCTTCACAAAATAAAAAAAATATTTAATTAAATTAGACCCGTGGCGGAACCCGTAACGAAATCCGAAGACGAGCTCCTCGTCTATGGAGGAAGACCAGCTGGTCTTCCTCCATGGAAGACCAGCTCTGGTCTTCCATGGCCATAGAAGACCAGCGAGCTGCTGGTCTTCCCTCATGGAAGACCAGCAGCTGCTGGTCTTCCTCCATGGAAGACCAGCTATGGTCTTCCATGGCGGAAGACCAGATCTGCTGGTCTTCCATGGAGGAAGACCAGCAGATCTGGTATTTCCGAGGAAGACGAGCTGTTCGGCTTCCAACGGAACGGGTTTGGTTTTTTTTTTAATTTTAAATTAAATTATTAATATATATTTGTTTGTTTTTTTTGGATTTATTTGAAAGATTTTTAAGTTAAAGGACTTATTTGACTTTGTCCAAGTAGAAAAAAGTATAAAATGACCCTTAAATTTAATTATTTTAATAAGTTTAATGCTTATAATAACAAAATCATCTTTTTTTTTTAAATTTAGGGTGCTATTGAAATCGAAAAATACGAAATAGGGTGCTATTGACAAAATTACAAGGTGAGGGTGCTATTGAAAAAAATTTAAAAGCTCGGTAGTTTTTGAGCCCTTTTGCCGTTTAAAAAATAAATTTAGAATAATTATATCACAACAATTAAAAATGTTTGTAGACACCTATTTTTTGGACAAGTAAAAAGTGATAATGAACTGAAACGTCTAATGATGATTTACAGAATCCGTCCGGGTGACGAGTTTTTGATTTGCGTGTTGGAATCTAAGCAGACGTAATTTGTGCACAGTTGAAAATTTGGAGGATTAGAACGTAATTAGGTGTAAATAGCTCATAAAAATCCAAAAAAAACTGTAATTTAACTCTAGAAATTGGACTAATTGCCATATTTTAAAAGTTTATGGGCGAATTTGCAAGTTTGACAGACTGAAATTGACCATGACCAAACCGATAGCGCCCAAGGAACATTTTTTAACACTTTCGGGCACCAAAATACACTTTTAGCACTCTTTTACTTAGCCATCAAGTTTTAATACAAATTTAATTAAAAATAGTGTTTTTAACTAATCCTAATACTTAAACACTTATCACTTCACACTCTTTCAACCTTGGAAGATTCTAGAATATTCTAGGAAATTCTAGGGAACCCTAGCTCACTCATTCTTCTGTAAATACAGCCTTAAGCCAGCCTGCTAAAGGTGGCACACAAATCCTAGAAATCAATAAGCAAAATTCGGCCTCCACCATTGGATAGCCATAGCTAAAAATCACAACACACACACACACACACACACACACTCACAAAAATCCAGTCCTGAAACACCCTAGTACGTGTTAATTCTCCAAGAACGTAGCGTAAGCACCATATGTATGCTCACAAGTACCTACTACTTGCCTCAAATGTCAGTTCAGATCGAGTCATATACGCGTCAAACGTATTCACTACTTTCATACTTGTTAATTTACAGTTTTCATATCCTGTGAACTGAATATAATCTTGAGATGAGATATAAAACGAATATGTCCAGTAAATAAAGCCGGTAACCGATAAGTCAAGCATAAGAGTTTCGGGAAGGTTCACGAACCCTAGTTTTTTATCCGATGCACGATAGTCTTACCAGAGGCGAGTAAGGCTATCTAGTCGGTTAAAATGCATTTCCTAGTTGAATTAGGTATCGAGTCTATTTTTCAAAATCATTTTCAGATCGAGAAGTCAGCCATAAGTTTTGGGTGAGTGGCCCTCGACCCCCGCTCCACTCACAATGTTTTTAATTATATTTTTGCATCTCTCTCTTCCGATTTATATTTTACGCATTTTAAAAATATAATTTATGGGATTATTTAATCGAAAAATAAAAATATTTGAAATTAATTAATTAAAAAAGTATAAATTGAATTAGATAATCTCATGTTATATGTTTAGGGGGTTGATTGAACCTTAGTTCATTTCTTAATTCACACAATCTGATTCATTACTAAGCTATCTTATTCCGTACCCAGTCACCTTTGTTCTTAAGAATCAAACATGGTTGGAGTTGTTACTTGTTAGTGGCATTTTCCTCTTCTTCTCTATAATTATATGCCCCAACAAACATCATCATTTTACCTTTAGTATATTCAACACTTAAACATTAATTTGCCCTAGCAAACAATTACTATCAATTAGTATAAATTTTAATTTAATGACTAATTTAGTCTTTAATTTGACAAATTTTATCAATGATCATTTACGATTTTGCTTCTAAACTTAAACAGTTAAACATATACAAATCCTCTAATTAAAAGATGACAGTAGAAGCATGGGCAGTGGAGGTTACACCTAAGCATTCAAAACAGTACTGCTATTTAAATAAACAAAATGATACTAATAGAGGCAAGAAGAAGCTTAGAGAAGCTTTGCTTTGCTGCCTCTTTGACACAACACATTCACACGTGTGGTTTTCCTAAAGTAAAAGAAAAAAGCGGCTGTCAACTTTCTTACACTCACATTTAGGACCCACATCTAATCGGACGGCTTCCGTAAAGCAGAATAGAGCCTGATCCTAGGGTTACCGTGTTTTTATTGTTGGAAGTCGGTATAAAATGTTGGCACGTTAGTGTTTTATCTTCTTGTAAGTTGTAATAATAAAATTTGGTGACCGCCTTATAAAATTAATTTCTACCTGTGTTTCCATGTCTCACTCTCATCTTCTTCCGTAAAGCATTGCTGCTGGTTAGTTTCTACTCATTCTTTTCTTATTCAGTAATTGAATTTTGATTACTCCTCCACACTCATTCATTTATTGAGATTCATTTCCAGATTTGTGCATTCAAGGCTTACTGAAGCCATGGTATTTTTCACTTTCTCCTTTACTCCAATTTACTTTTCAAATCCGGTCCGCTTTACTTTTATAGTATATAGCATTGACAAAGTGGTGGTGCACAGGTGAGTCCATTTGGCCAGATGATTCATCAGGATTTAGGTCCTCCATGGTTGAAACCAATGCTTAGAGCAACCTACTTTGTAGCTTGTCCAGTTCATGGAGATTCAAATAAAAGTGAATGCAATCTCTTCTGCTTGGACTGTGTGGGAACTGCGCTCTGTTCCTACTGTTTGATCCATCATAAAGATCACCGAGTTGTCCAGGTTTGTCTCTTGATTTTGTATTGATTCATCGGAGAACTTGAGCTAATGAAATGGGTGATTCAGATAAGGCGATCTTCATATCACAACGTGGTGAGGGTGAACGAAATACAGAAGTACATCGATATATCGTCTGTCCAGACTTACATTATCAATAGCGCCAAGATCGTATTCCTTAACGAGCGCCCTCAGCCAAGGCCTGGAAAGGGAGTCACCAACACTTGTGACATGTGTTGCCGAAGCCTTCTTGATTCCTTCAGATTCTGTTCGCTTGGCTGCAAGGTTTTTTTCTCAATTTCGTGCTCTTCAAGCCATCATAACTTTCAATTGTATATATTTACGACCTGGTTGGTGCATATTACATCATTCTTGCCGTAATTGACTTCAATTCTACAATTCTTCATTTTTTTAAGAAAAGATTGACAATTTTTTTTATCAATAAACTCTGTTCTAATCGTTCTCTCCATTGACCTTACCTACCTCAATTATAGAGAGAGAAGAAACGATTTTTGATAGATTGAGAAATTCAAATTTGGGTGTACCCACTATGATCATTGGTTTGGTAGTTGATGGAGCAATTGATTTGTTTCCTGTTTTGGGCTACTCTGTACTGATATATAGTTTGTTTTGCTATTTGGCGCCGTTAGCTGGGAGGCATGAAGAGGGGCGACGCAGACCTGACATTTACGGTGAGAATGAAGCACAACAGGGACCCCTTCCTGGGTGGCTCTGAATCTGACGAGTCTTCTACTCCAAAGAAAATAAGAAAGACGCATGCTTTCAACCGTTTGATGGATGGACTATCCCTTTATTCATCGGATGGACATAGCTCTGGCGATGATGCTGCCACCAACATTTCTCCATCTACTCCTCCCATCTACAACCACCGGAATGCAAGGAGAAGAAAGGGTATACCTCATCGAGCTCCATTTTAACATATCTCATATTACATTTTCAAACAAAATAAAACCAAGTCATAATTGTGGGAAATGTTGGGAGCTTCTTATGTAAAAAGTAGCTAGATTGTGTTGCTAATAGGTATGGATAAGAAAATAGTCCCCTCGTGTACTATTTAGTAAGCAGTGTTGGGAATTACAGATTAGGATAGATAATGATATAGAATATGAATGTACAGATGATGATATATATAGATTCTAGGTTGAATGGTGATGGACATATGTATATGTACAGAAGAATGTGTACTGTCCAAATAGCATGCATATTGATATGTTTACTCTTTTATTTTAAAATACAACTAATTTATAGTATATGTTGTATGTGGATTGTGTATTTAATGAATGATAAACACGATTTCATTTAGAATGTAAATTGGTGTTTGCAATATATTCTAACATTGTTGGATGTATGTGAAGCTAGCTTTTGTTAGAGATACTGTTATGTAAAGTGGAGTAGCTGAAAAGGTGGAAGAATATATAAATAGAGGCTTGGATTTGGAAATTAAAAGAAAAAGTCAAAAGTACAATGAATGTGTAAGTGCTGCGATTGGTCAATTGATATGTATTTTGTCTGTAATGGGGGGAGGCATATAGCTCTAGAGTTGATTCATCAGTGATCACAAGGAGGCAGCAGGTATTTTGTAATGAGTGGTTAGATATGGAGTCAATTTGAAGGTGGTAGTAATAAAAACAAAAGATCACGGTTTTTACGGTGGATAATTTAAAAATGTAGGAATGAGAGAAAAGCTTAGGGAACACGGAAGGCCACAGCGGAGACAAAGATGTGGCAGTCGAGATGGTTCTCTAGAGACGAGACTTTGGGTTAACAAGTGGAAGTGGATGGTTGACGATGACGCACAAGAGCCGTAAGGAATCCCAAAGGCTGCGTCAATTTATACGTGAATTTTCTGAAGAAAAAGACACTCAAATTATTGAGGTGGTGTGGTCTTTTACTCTATTCAGATGAGTGATGTTTCCAAAGTTTCAAGAGCGTTTAAGGGAGTGCCACGTTGTAGATGATAGGACACGTGGCGTTCCATTCATTGCTACATGCAAAATACTAGGACTACTCCTTGAAACAAGTGCTACAAGGCACTGCTAGGTTATGCAGGGCAATTTGGCATGTAGTGCAGTGTGATGTGTGGATAAGGATAACAATAATAAATTACTAATAGTAACGGATAAATTATCATCCACATGATCGATCGTTATATGTGTTGACATCCTACTTCTTTCAAACCAACTCTTTAACATTGTTATTTTAGTCATTTTCGATATTGGTATTTAAATGAAATCTGTTTACTCCCTCCGTTTTTATTTAGTGGTCCATTTAACTAGATAAATTTGTTTATAATATTAATATTTATTTTTATAATTTAAAATAGAAAAGTTCACTTTTTTAACATGTACAATTTTAACTAAATGAACAATTGAACAAAAACGAATGGAGTAATTTTTATTCGACAAGCTTTAAGCATTCAGGGTTCTTTTAACAGACTGCAGTAAAATAATTGATGAAAGCTGCAGTTTGACTTAATATAAGGGGAACTGCTAAGGATCTAAGCCTAGCAGAAAGTGGGCCACTAAATTTATTCAGAATGTTTCTATAGGCTTGGCCCCCCTATGGAGCTTAAAGTAATGGATCGGTAGTTGGGTCTCATGTCTTATTTATGAGAAAATTACACATATGGGCTAAATAAGTGCCTTTATTACAAAAATACTAAGGCTGTCAAATTTTTTCATCAATGCTAACTTTTTCTTTATATTCATGAGCTAAGAACAGTAAAATATTACATCTCCTACATAATTAATCCTAGCCTTACACTTGTCATTTTTTATTCTTTCTTTTTTCTAATCCATAATTTTCTCTCTCCATTGTTCTTCTCTCTCTCTCTTTTTTATTCAAGATCTATGAAATATAGATGAATCTAATTATTATTACAATACAGCTAATGGCGGCGGCGTCTGAAGGGTCGACGGTGGAAGCTCGACGAATGGCGGCGTGGACTCGGGGGTCATTGTGCAGCCAGACGATGGAAGCTCGACGAATGGCGGCGACGTTTGATGGGTCGGAGGGGCGGCGCGGGGTTAAGGAGAGAGTGCGGTGGAAAGGGTTGGCAGAGACGGTGGAGTTGAAGGAGAGGCGTTGGTGGTGGAGCGCTTGTAAAGTGAGTGAGATGTGGGATAGAGATGAAGCTTGAGTGGGGATTTTGGCTTTGGTGGGTGAAAAAAGAGTTTGTCAGTAGAAAGTTAAAACAAAAAAAAGACACCGATGGAGATATGCATTATTATAATGATTGGTTTTTTAAGTTTGTGTATTGGGTGTTGAAAGAAATGGGTTTTGTTTGGGGTATAATTATTCATTGGTTTTTGTTTATGTTTGATTAGTGCGTAATCTTGGATTTGTTTTGAAAAATAAAGATCAAAGCTTTTTGTGGATTTTTTGCTGTGTTTGAGAATTTAAGTTGAAGTATGGATTTTGGGTTGTTTTAAATCTGGGAAATTAATTTGTGGATTGTGTTATCCTTTGCCATTACTGTTACAGATATTGCAGGTGTATTTGGGACCTTATCATTATAATTTCAACTTTATCTTTTTTTTTTGCTTCATTGCTCTGTTTGTTTATTTGGTCATTTCATTTTGAGTTATGATTTAGTGGATTGAGTGTGTTATTACTTGTTTAGCGTATAAATCTTGAAGTGGCATTTGAATGTTCTGTAGATTGTGTTTTTTGTAGATAGGTATTGAGTTCTAGTGATGAAATTATTGCAATTTGGATCATTAAGGGTAAAAAATTCATAAATTATGTTTATATTGAATGATTTATGCCAATAAGCCATATATTAGGATAATCTGAAACTCAAAGAGTAATACCTAAATCAAGCGTTTTCTTTTCCTTGAAGCATGCAGGCATTTTCTGGAGAAATTATTAAGTAAATTCAGTCCACCACGTCATCTATAACATTATGAATGGACACTAAAATAATGGCACTATCGTAATATTACTATTTAAAAGTGTAAATAAATAATTAACAAAATTACGATAGTACTATTATTTTAATGACGTGTCATAATATAATGGGCTAATACACGGATGACGTGATAAACTGAGTATACCTAAAAATCTCTCCATTTCCTGTTACTTCTGTAAATTCATCAATCATAACATAGAAAAATAATTTAATTTCTTTCTTGATTGCAACTTTAACTTTAATTCACAAATAGGAAAAAATCCCAAGAAATGTCGACCCAGTAGATGTTGTAAAGAAATCAAATCTGGTCAATTTCTTCACAATTTACTTTTTTTGGTTTGTTTTTGTATACAACATATTATATTTTTATATATATAGTTATTTAAATTTTAAAATATTAATATTAATTTTAAAAATGTAAAAAACATAAAATTTTAAAAATATAAAAATATACAAAAATATACATTTCTTAAAAATACAATTTTATGAATTACTTATCAAATACATTGTTGATGCATCAGAAATATATCTATTAAATATATTTAAAAGATGTACATATTATGTATAAATTATATATCAACGATATATCTATTTAAGTACATTTAGAAAATGTATCCATCATATATAAATTATACATCGGAGATATATTAAAAATATATAAAAAAATATATATGTAATACATGAAATACAATTTCTTATACGTATCGGAAATGTATCTATTAAATATATTTAAAAAATGAATATATCATGTATAAATTACGTATCAACGATGTATCTATTTAAATACATTTAAAAGATGTATTTAACATGTATAAATTATGGATCAGCGATGTATCTATTAAATACATTTAATAAATATATCAATCATATTTAATATTTTTTTAATAAATATCACGTCTAATGTATAAAATATGCAACGAAGATGTATCGAATATGTATCCATAATATATAATTTTGACAATAATATAATAAATGTATCAAATATTTATCGAAAATGCGTTTGTTATATTTAGGTGTGAGCACCGGTCGGTTCGATGGGAAAATTTCCGGTTTTTTCTGTTTTTGGGTTTGAAAATTTTCTAAACCGAACCAAACTTTTAGTTTGGAAGTAAAAAAAACCAAACCCAATTGAACCGAAAAATTGCGGTTCGGTTCGATTAAAACCGAATTTAATTACTTTTTTTATTTTTTATTAAAATTAATTCAAATATTAAATAATTAGAGTCTAATAGACTTTCATATATGTTTAAATAACAATTATTGATTCATACATCAACAATAATTAAGATATAAAGACAGAAAACATACAAATATGAGTATTTATGTATATTATTTTTTTAAAAAATTATATAAATATTAAACTTTGGTTCATTCAGTTTTTTCGGTATTTAAAACACCCAAACCAAACCGAACACAGAACTCCGAACTTTACCTAAAGTAGGAACCGAACCAAACCGTTTTCACCGAAAAACCGAATCAAAGAACAAAATTTGGTTTGGTTCGGTTTGATTTTTTTGGTTTGGTTCGGTTCTTACTCAGCCCTAGTTATATTAGTACAATAAATGTATCAGAGATATATCGCATATGTATCAGATATATATAAAAAATTTATGTAATAATACTAATCAAATTAACTAAAATTTTCAAAATATAAAAACAAACCAATTGAATTAGTTGTTTAGTTCAATTAAATCGATAAAAATAAAAGATAATAATTTAAAACTATTTTAGTCTTTGACAAAAAAACAATTTAAAACTATTCATCGTGTATAAATTATATATCAGAAATGTATCAAATATGTACGGAGATGTATCTGTTATAATCATACAATAAAATCTTAATTTTTACATTTTGATATTTCATTTTTGGTTTAATGAATATTTCTTAAACATCAAATTATGTATATTCATAATAATATTCTCAGACATTGTGTATCTATTAACAAATAAATATAGCCCATATTTAGTGAGTAATCCAAATATCTAAAACCAAATAGATTGCATAAGCATGAATTGAAATTTCTGAATCAAAATGCAAAAACAGAAAGAAATTCCCCAAAATTATCCCATCCACCTTTTGCTTCTGTCTCAATTCCTTTCTTTCTACCGCCACAATCTAATCCCCACCGCCGTATACTACGACAGATTTGATTGCCCTTAAGAAGAAATAGCTCAATCGTAATTCAAGTGACGTCTGTAGGAGTAATCGGCATCGCCGTCACGAAAGAGGCCAGGAGCGTAGAGGCGCCGGCGATAGTGACCGCGATAGAGAGGAAAGGAAGGAGAGGGAGATTCGAGAACGAAACGAATTAAAAGAAAGATCTGATGAAGAAAAAGAGCCGGTAGACAAAATACTAGGCAAGGGGAACTGTTGGTGCAGAGATAAGTACGTGCTGGTGAAAAGTATTAAGAAAAAAGAGTGAAATTAAACTCATAAAGATGATGTTAATGTAATCCGTACTAAAAAATAAGTACCGCACGAAAAGGGGGCTAATTTTTGGGCTTTTTGTGTAATTTTCTCTATTAATGTGTCCTTCAAATTTATAGAAAATTAATAATAACAGTAAAATTAACTCATTTTATTTGTTTTAATTTTTTTAATAATTAATATTAATAAAATTTAATTATTAGATTAATCAATATAAATAATGATTTCGGTTTGATTATTAATACCGTTATGTATAATTTGGTTACTATTATAAAAATTAAAAAATATGGTGAATTCAATTATGTTAAATGACCAACTAACATGCAATCTAGTAATGACAAGCACTGGAATAAAAAGACGGGAAGGTGGTTTGGGTACGCAAAATGCTATTTGATTTACCACTTTCAATGTTTCTTTTTATGTGACAATATTTTTTTCGTTCACTTTTTCTCCAAAAGTGTAAATTTTAAAGAATAATTTTTAATGCATTTATTTTTTTATTGATACATCAGGTGTGTTAAAAAAGTTGAGGTTATATAACATTATTTATAGCATTACTTGGTGAATATTTGTCCAAATAAAATCATACACCACAGACACAAAAATGAATATTTAATTCATCAGAATTGAAAACAACCAAAAATAGTTCAACGGTTTAAGCAGTTTACTTTTGGGCAGTTGGTACGGTTTGCTATAATTTCTTGGCATTTGGATGTTGACCGTTAAAGCTAACGTTACCGCTGACGTGAGTGGCACCCCAGGCCCTGATCCAACTTCATTTCGTTCCCCATTGCATCTTTTAATTTACAGCTCTAATTATCACCTCTAACTAACTGCAGTCTGCAAATAAGCAATCACAAAATTAGTTCATTTCTTCTTTTGTGTTATTGTATAAACCAAAAAAAAAAGAAATTAATTGAAGAGTTGGAAGCAAGGACAAGTGTGAATTATATAAATAAACATGTCAAAAGGTATGAAAAAATAGGCTATAGTTTTAATTTCATATTCAACCCAATTAGTTAGTCGTGTGTGCTGAGTGAAATATTGGCGCGTGCCACGTCATTGGTGAGTAGTGAATAGATAAGAGAGTCAGCTAGAAAACTTGTGCTGCAAAACAAAACCAAAATTTTCGCTTATGACGGCCCCGCTGACGTCACCCCCTCCCCTCTCTACTTTAATAAAACCCTACGCGGTCTCTCCCTCTCTGCTCGTTATTATTAGACATTCCAAATCCTTTGGCTTTTAATTATACAGCAAACAAAAACCTTGCATTAATTAAATTAATAATCATTGTTGAAGAAAATCATGGGCAGCTGCTTCACGAAATCTGAGCTAATTGTTGCAGCTCCTACAGCCAAAGTGGTCTCCATTAACGGTACTCTCCGCCAATACAGCGTTCCCGTTTTCGCCTATCAAGTCCTTGAGGCTGAAGCTGCATCGAATTCCTCTTCATCGGGATCAACTTCTTTCTTTCTATGCAATTCTGACTTGCTTTCCTACGATGATTTCATCCCGCCATTGGATTCCGACGCTCAGCTTTCCAAGGATCAGTTGTATTTTGTTCTTCCAAAGTCGAAGCTCCAAAACAGGCTAACCGCTTCTGATATGGCAGGTTTAGCTGTGAAAGCCAGCTTAGCCCTCCAAAAAGCTTCCAGCAAAGATGGGCGCCGCAAGAAAGCCAGGATCTCTCCTGTATTCTTACTCTCCCAATCCCCTTCAGAATCTGTCGCTCGTACCGGCGTGACTAAAACTAATATTCTTGGCAGAACCCCTCCTCCTCTAGGATATTCTAGATCTCGATCTGTCAGAAAATTGCAAAAGTACGCTTCCAGACGAGCCAAATTGGCTGTTCGCTCCTTTCGACTCGGATTAAGCACTATTTATGAAGGGACTGCAGTTGTCTAAGATTTTAGCTAGCTTCATTTTTGAGCAAAGAACAGAGAAAACAATGGCAGGATTATGTAAATTAATTGTGTTTGAGCTTCGATGTAAATATATGCATAAACTGAAAATGCGGCTTTCATTTCATTTCCTTTTATTATCATCCATCAATCCGTTGTTTTAAGGTTTCTCTTACAACCTAGCTAGGGAAATTATTAAACCATAATATGGAGTGTATAATAAAGTGGTTTAGAGACGACGGAGAAGATTAGTAATTCGATATGGATGGGAAGTGTGTAGAAACTGTTGAAATGTGAAAATAAACTTCACTTTATATGCCATTACCATTACCATTACCATTACGTTTCTTCAATACTCATTCCCAAAGAAGACGTCAAGTTTTATCATTTTGCCTCTCTTTCAAACTTCACCAGTTACCCATAATCGCTAACTGTAAGCTCAAACAAGCTACATCAATCGTCTGCCTATTCTTTTGGAGTCTTCAGTTATGATCCACCACAAATTGGGAAATTTAGGTATTTACCTAAAAAACAAAAATATTTGCACTTTTTACCTCAACAAAGAAAAGTTACAAAAAATACCTCACCTTTTTTTCATATTTATGTTTTTACTCTCGGAATTAAAATAATTATAATTTTACTCTATTATCATAAAAGCAGCAGTTACATTATCATCTCAGTATCATAATATTTTTTAAAAAATTATTTTTCGTACGTTATCATACTATTATCATTAACTCTGTCATACTATTATCATAACTTATCTTTATAAAAAGCAACAGTTACATTATCATATCGTTATCACCGCAGTGTTATGATAACGATATGATAATATAGTGATACTGATACGATAATCAGACACTGTTTATCATAATAGTATCATAAATATTATCATAACATTATCATATAAGTACCATAAATATTATCATCTCAGTATCATATGATAATGCTATGATAACGACATGATAATGTTATGATAACAATATGATAATCAAATATTATTTTCTATAAACAATCTTTTTTTCCTGCAAATATTATGATAACTACATGATAATACAGTGATACTCATATGATAATCAGAAACTGTTTTTTTATAGAAACATATTTTTCTCTGCAGTGTTATGATAATGATATGATAACGTCATAGTGATAACGATATGATAACCAGAAGCTGTTTTCTGCAGAAAATTGTTTTCTTTCATCATAAAATTGTTTTTAATGCAGATTTTCAGATCTTAAACTGAAAAAATTCAACAACAATTTTTTTAGATCTGAAAGTCAAAATAAATCGTAATAATCACCACGAGTTAAGAAAAAAAATCGCTAAAATGTGGAAGAACGGAAAATCAACGGCGACGTGAAAACAAAGCGAAGGTGGGACGAAGGCGGAGCAACGACGGATCGTTGAAGGAACAACGGCGGCGTGATAAAGAATAAAAAAATAAACGTAGAAGAAGAAAAAATGGAGAAGAAGAAGAAGAGAGAGAGAGAGAGAGTAGAAAATCTGAGAAAAAAAGAGAGATACTCATGTTAGAGTAAAAATAAAATGGTTAAAGTAAAAAATAATAAGAAATGAGTATTATTATAATAAAAAAAGACTTTAGAGTAAAAAAATAAAAGTGCTAAAAAGATGAGGTATTTTCTCTATCTTTTCCTTATTGAGGTATAATTTACTATTATTTTAAAAAATAGAGTGTTTTCCCTAATTTTCTCTTCTAATATTTCGTTAACCAATACTACCCATATTAGATTCAATTATTTATAAAATTTCATAAAATTAAACATTTTATATTATAGCTATGAATATAAATTAACTAAGAAATAATCAGATATTTATATTTAAAACAGTTTTAAATATCTTTAATTAAATTTAATGTAGTTTCTTTACAATATATATATATATATATATAAAACATTATATTCTTTAGGATCATTTAACATATCAACACCAGGGCCTGTTTGGTTCAGCTGTTTCTTATAGCTGGTAGCTGGTAGCTGATAGATCATACGTGTTTGGTGAGATTTGATTAGTTGTTGCTGTTTATATGTAAAATGACCGTAAAGGGCATAATTTTTATTTTTATTTATTAAACTATAAATATATTATTTTATATAATATTTAATAAAAATATTAATAATTTTTTTATATAAAAAGCCAATATTTAGTTTAAATTTATTTAGATTTTTTTTTGATAAATTTATAATTTATTTAAAAAAATTATTAAATTATAGTTGTTTTAATATCAAAAAATAATTTTATAAAATTTATAAATGATTGGAGTATTTAAAAATAATTTAAATAATTTTATATATTAAAAAAAGGATATATTATAATGGGGATAATTTTGTCAAAATAATTAAAAATGTTGAAACAGCTATCAGCTGTTGGTAAAAAGTTCCAAAATGGAGCTTTTCAAACAGCAGTTGTTGGAGATTCAAAAACCTCCAAAAAGCTATTAAGAAAATCTCACCAAACACTTATATGCAGCTTTTTAAAAAGCAAAAGGTAAAAATTTCACCGAAAAGCTGAACCAAACACCCACCAAAATAGACAAGTATTATATATCAGTTATCAACCAGCAACTACTATTTGAAGTAACATATATTTTGATAAATTGAATGATAATATGTATTTAATATATTCTAAAAATATAAGTGGACTTGTATATTTATCCTTATTAATGGAGTATAAGAGAAACAATCTTTTGTGGAAAAAAAATTTGATTTTTTTTAAATTAAAAAAATATTAGTATTGACTAACAAGACAAGTAATTAGATATGGATAGTATCTAAATCTTACATTATTATAGATCTCATAATTTTAGGACTATTATAAATAAAATACATTAGATATTAAAAAATATATATAATAGTGACAAAATTTAATTAAGGACTTCCTGTATATATTAAACTTTTTTATAAAACAATATGAAAACTAACATATTTAAATCCTTTGTGGTCATTAAAATTGATTGGGAACAATACATAGTTTGAGTTTTGATAAGTGTGAATCTGTATCCGTAATGGAAAAGCAACGCGGGCGAATGAAGTTACGTAGTTGGTGATGAAATATGAAAAAATGAATTTCATGGGGACCAAATAGTTGTATCGAAATGTCAAACTTTAGACTTTCTTTCATTCCTATATTTGAATAGGACTCTTTGTTTTTAATTCTTTTGAAAATGTCAATATATTCTCATTTATGGTGGACTGATCCGTGTGTTTGTTATTTCACTATAATTTATTTAATATCTTTGATATCACGTAGCTGCACCAATGGAGTAGTCAAGTAGGTATTAGTATAATGGATTAAAATTTGCAGAATAAATGGTGACGACGTGAAGATAAAGAAATGGTAGAAAAGTGAAGGTGTTAATGGTGACTGCAATAGTTTGAGGGGCTAAATAGGTTGCGGTCAATCGTATATATCTAAATCATCACATGGATGTGACATGGCCGGAGATTAACAAAAAATGTTTTTGGTTTAATTAGGGGGACATGCGAATCTTGAGATTCAAATTGTTTAGTTTAATTCAAATATTCAATCAAAACGCATAAAGATATGGTTTGCCACTAATTGCTGGTTAATACGTCATGTTTTTCGATACTTACAAACCACAAACTATGCTTAATTGCTTTGCTCAATTCTCCATAATTATTATTTTGACTGAATTTGTCATTCATTAATCGAACAAAGGATCACTTTACCATCCAAATTTGGTACAAAGTATCAAAAATGTCCAAATTAGCGAAACCGGATCACTTTTATCCCGAACTTGACAAAACCGTTTCAAAAACACCCCTATGCTGCCCTAATTGAAAAGTGAAATTCTAAATTTCAAATAATTAACTCTAATTAAGTCTAATTAACTTAATCTAATTAAATTTTTAATCCTAATTAATCTAAAATCCATCTTCTTCTACCTTCATCACTACTATCCCTCCACCTCCATCAACCACCACCAAAAATCCATCAACCACCGCCGAAAACCATTAATAACCGCCCAAAACACCATCGCCTAAACCTATCAGACAAACGAAATCTGAGCCGTCTCTCATCTGAAAGACGAACTTGTGAGAGACGAACTCAGTTCGTTTCTGATGATCCGGCAGCTGCTCATCAGAATTTTTTAAAAAAATTGATTTTTTTTGTAAAAAGTGCAAAAAGGTTCTTTATGTTTTTAATTAATATAATTTTGATATGTAAGTTTTTAAAATTAATTTTTTTTAATTATTATGGACTAATTTGTACAATTTTAAAAGAATTAGGATTATTTTAAACTTTTTATCATTAAAAACCACCTATGAAAAAAAAACCACCATTAAAATCAGAGAGTGTGTCTCACTCTCCTAGATGAGAGTGGGAAGGGGGGGTTTTTGTACCAAATTTGACAAGTTCAGGATAGAAGTGATATTGTTTTGCTAATTTGAACGTTTTTCATAATTTGTGCCAAGTTTATGGAGTAAAGTGATCCTTTGTTCTTCATTAATCACTTTTTACACAGTTAAATTAAAAGTACTCTCCCTTTTTTATTTTATTTATATTTCAATTTAATATAAACATCGAATTTAACCTGATTTCGATAGGTATAATTGTAGTGAATTGATCAATTTTTTAAAAATGAGTCTTAAAAAGCCAATTATTTTCAACATTAAATATCTATATAAATATTTTAAAAATTATAAATTTATTTCAATTTGATAAATTCATTCAATTTTTCAAAATCAGTTTAATTATATTTATATAACATGCCAAGTTGGCATAAAATATAAAATTATAATTTATCTAGACCACGTGGCATCTCAATTGGCCAATTTTTTTTTTTATTTAAGTTACTCATTCAAATGCCACGCGTACACAATTAAATTAATTTTAAAGAAAATTTATAGATTTTTAGAGAATTGATCAAAGTAAAATAGATTTACTAATTCTAAAAGGTTTGAATAAATTTTCAAAAAATCAGAAAAGTTTATTTTTAATACTATGAATCGTTTTTAAAAATAATATAATAGTATGTTTTAGTTTATAATTTTATTAATTGTAACTATTTTAAATCAATATTTTTTTATTGAACTAAAATCGTGACAAAATTAATTTTTATTATCATAAATATATCTAATTAGATATAATTAAAATATAAATATTACAAGTAGACCGTAATCGAAATCTTTAAAAAGTTAAAATATAAATAAAATATATTATTAAATAATTATACGGTATATCCACCAATATATATAGCGATTCTTGTTTATTGCAATTCAATTTTAACTTATAATTATGTGTATACAACATGCGAAACACAAAACTAAACTTATATTCCCTTCGTCCCATAAAAACAGACAAAGTTGAGTTTATATAAAAGTAATATGCACCCATAAAACATGCGAAATACAATACTAAAATGCACCTATTGAAAAAATAAAGATGGGTTATTTTGCTGAACTTTATTAGTAATTTTAACAGATGGAAATATAATGTGCTCTCCTCTAGTAGTGGGCATTGTGTACGTTTTTGGATGGTAAGAAAGGAAAAGGGCAATGAGGCGTGCGAAAACTTAGTGTGGGCCTTAGAGCTTTTTATATGTTTTCTGCATCTCTTGTTTTCTTTTTGTGGAAATTAGGCCCACCACCACAATAGGCCTAAATATTCTCATGCGTACCACCATATTTCTTTCATTGCAAAATCACCATATGAAATAGTGGAAATTAGACTCAGCACTATCAAAAGCCAAAATATTCTCCTTCATACGGACGCTATCTCTTTGCAAAGATACATCATTCTCCATCTTTCTTTTTCTTTTGTTTTTCACTGTCCAAAATATAAAAAAATACAATTTGTGTTGTTAAGTAGAAAGAGTCCCTTTTTGATGATTCAGATGGGGAATCAGACTGTGGCAGATTTTCTTGAGGCTAGAGCGAAGCCGCCGCCGTACTGGTTATCAACACCGTCGTTGCTGTCAGACATGGCGAATTCCTTCGATGTTTTATCTGTTTTTATCGGTAGACACGACTATAAAATTGGGTTTTTTTAGTTCTTGATTTTGATCGTCAGATTGTGAGTATTGGTTTGATTTAGGTTGGTTTAAATCTCATATGTCATAAGAAAGCTCACTCGCAACTGTTATTGTCATTTTCTACAACTATGGATTATGCCTACCAACTGTTTGATCAAATTACTGAACCAAATATCTTCATGTGGAGAAGTCAAACGATACAAATAGTACAAAGAGAAAGAAAAAAAAAATAAGCAAAGACCAAGTGCTGTTGTTTCATTTTCTTACTTTGGTGATTGAGATTGTAATTTTTTTTACCTGAATAAGCTTATGTTAAATTATTATGATTTAAATGGAATTAAGTGTTGTTCATTATTTGTGGAGATGGAGAGTTTGTCCAATGATACTAGAGGTTACTATAGGGTTACTAGAGGGTTACCAAAGGTTTACTAATTTAATTTTTAGTAAATTGTTAGTATACTGTTAGTAAATTAACTTACTTTTTTAGTAAACTGATAATTTATAAGTGCATACAGCAGTTGATCCTGAAATAATGTGGTTGCATTTTGTGTAGATTTGAGCTGTTGTAATGGAAATATTGGCTAGTTTTTGCTAAGGTGCGAAATGAGGTTTCGTTAGGCATTGAATCTTGAGATTTACGTACTATGAAGCTCAATGAAGCTCTTCGTTCCAATGTTGGTTAACCAATTGTTTACTAATGGTACACTAATTATTTTAGTAAATTAAATAATTTCATTTTAGCATATCTTATCGTGTTAAGCCTACATCCATACTTAGATTTAAGCCAATCCTATTTTACATCCCTTGAACATTGTTATAGGTTTACTAATAGGTTACTCAAAGTGTCTTGATAGATTAACAAATGTCAATTACAACCAGTAGACAATTTCTACTGTTGTTAGTATATTATATAAAAGTTTATTAAGAGCTTACTATCAGGTTACCAAATAGTTACCAATAATTTTTTATAAAGAAAAATACATGTAGTTTACTACAAATTCATTAACAGTTTACTAAAAATAACTACTGAATTTATAAAAACTAAAATAGTAAATAAAATTGTGTAAGGGTATTGTTACTATTAGTTAATAGAATTTTAAGTGTTTACTAACATGTTATCCAATAATAATAGATATCCCAAAATTCACCAATTTTGTATCAGTATACTATAAAAATGTGTACTAAGATACCCAAGGTCTCCAACAAAATTTACTAATAGGTTTCCTAATATTCATTGATAATAAAATAATTTAAATCGAGATAGTGTTGCTTTACGTTTGTTAATAGATTACTAAAAGTTTAGTAAATGGTTACCAAATACTTTTACTGACAGGTTACACTTTCAACTATTAGGTAACCCAAAGATAACCAATAAATATCCCTAAAATTTTCTAATAGATTTCTAAAAGTTAACAAATAAAACTTATTTTACATCCCTTTAATATTTTAATAAAAAAATAAAAATAGTAAATTATTTTTTAAGTAAACTGATAGTAAACCGTTGGTAAATTTATATTTAGCAAACCGATATAAACCATAAGTTTAATATTTTATAACTTTAATAAAATAAACAATAACAAATTGTTTTTTAAGTAAACCGATAGTTAACCGTTGGTAAATCTATAATTAGTAAACCGATATAAACCATAAGTTTAATTGGCAGCCATTTTACCTTCAAATTTAAAAAAAGACGAACATGCAGATTAATTCATGGATGGACGTGAGAGAGATCAATGGAAAATGCAGCTAAATTTGGGAATTATCATAATATTAATGTCCAAATAGAAAAGATAAAAGATAATCATATATTTGAATAGAAAACCTTAACACATTTTCATTGAAGTATTTTATCAAACACAAAGAATGCATCTACTATAAACAAAAAAAACCATAACAGATAATTGCAAATACAAGAATAATAAGCATCGGCAAAATCCATAGAATCAGATGCACTACTTTTGGCATTGATATATGGTTTCTTCTTGAATTCTCAATTCCAACCCCAAAACCCACCATCTCCGTCGCCGCCGAATTCTTCCATTAAAAACACCTTCTTCTAATCGTGATTACAATTGAAACTAAAGACAATTGTTTGAATTCCTAGTTCCAACCCCAAAATCCACCATCTCCGTCGCCGCCGATTTTGAATAGATAGATGAGGACGAGGAGGAAGGTGACAACGAGATGCTTCCGCCGCACGAGTTGGTGGCTAGGCAACAGTCTTATCTGGTAGCGTGTTCAGTTTACTTAGCCAAGAGGAATCGTATTTTTCAAAAGAAACTTATGTCAAACGGTGTTATGGTTATAATTAAATTTTGATAGTAGCTGTGAGAATATTTATGCGTTTTAGGTGTATTTGTCTAAAAATCTCTTTCTTTTTCTTGCAGTCTCTGCCTCCTCTTCCTTTCTTCCCACTTACTCTTCCTACCTTACTATTGTATATCTAAACAAACCAAGAATCAATTTACCCCTAAACTTCGCATAAAATATTAAAAAAAATTATTTTTATATTTTTGATACAAATAGACCCGTAATTATATCATCTAACATTGAAAAAGTCTTTCCCCACTCTTATTCCTTCAACATAATCCTTATATTTTTAACCTTCAAATATCATGTCAATTTTCAAACAAAAAATTTAAGGACTCTTTTAGCATTTTTCCCTTCAAAGAGGATGAACTTCTCCGGCCATCCTACTCCGGTAAAAAGTTTTGTCCTTGAGAACGAACATTGCTCTCGAGGTTATGAACAAATATGTTCATCCCTTTGGGAACGAACAACGTTATTCATCTCCAAAGGGATGAACAGATTGTTGTATCCCTTTGGGACGAACACCTTCTTACCAGAGTATGAGGTGTCCGCCGGTGAATTAGGATTAGGCAGTATGATAGGTGTTCGGCGGTGGATTAGGAGTCAAGCGGTAAGATGAGTGTCCGGCGGTGGATTAGGGTGGCCGGTAGAGATTTTAGGTTTTATTATGGTTTTAATTAATTTGAGTTAGTTATAGTTAATTAAATATTTAATTATGTTTAATTAGTATTTAATTAGGATTAAATTTTAAACTACTGATCTTTAAAATAGAAAAAAATTATATGAATTTTGAAAGCATTGTTAATCTTTGTTAACTATTTACTTTTTATAATATAAGAATCAATTAATAATAGGACACATATATATATTTTAAATATTACAAGTTTAATATAAAAAATAATAAACTACTATAATAGAATCTAAATTACAAACAATGTAAAACTAAAACTATAAATAAAAAAAATTAAGGCAATATGTCTCGAAAACAATCGACATCTAGACTTTTTTTAAATAGCACCCGACGTTTTAAAATCGCCAATTTTACTCTATTAACTATTTTCGATTTTCAACTATATCCTGAAACATCAAATCGGCCTTGTTTCACTCGGGTAACATTCAAAAAAATCCATCGTATTCAACATATATTTAAAATATTTTTTGATGTCATAAATACAACAAAAACTTCTTCTTCACCACAAATTCAAAATAATAATAATTTAAACTAATTATATTAGTTTTTTTTATTTAATTGGACAAACGCCTCCGACTATGTCTCTGCCTTTCTCCTGCCCACCCCCGCCCTTGGACCTGCCGAGCCACATTTGATTCGTCTTCCATGGGAGACGAACCAGATAACGAGTCAAAGCGGGGGAGGGAGGGAGGGGGGGAGTTGGAGGAAGTTGACAAATATCAGGTCTTAGTTTATTTATTTTTTAATAAAATTTTAAAAAAATTAATTAATTGTGTATGTAATTAATTTTTCATTTAGAAACTTATTTGATTTTTTCAAAAGATACAAAATTTGTTTGAAACTTTCCAAGTAGAAAAGAATATGGTATAACCCGTATATTTAATTTTTTTAAATGTTTTCATCTTCAAAGTAATAAAATTGTCCGAAATTTTCTATCTATGATACAATTAATGTTTAAAATATGAAATAGAATAAAATTAGTGATTTTGTAGTGTTGGGGTACTATTGAAAAAAAAAGTCGATAATTTCTAAAACATATTGTCAAAACTTAACTGCTAACATTCACAAAAAGTTTATTAAAAAATATATACTGCTAATAATAAATAATAGTAATAATAACAATTACAATATTATTATTAGTATTATAATATAAATCAATGATTCAACTGAATCATTTTTTTATTGAATTATATAAATGAAATGAGAGTGACTTAGTCAATGGTTGGGACAACCTTCCATTAGCAAACATTTGAACTCGCAGATCGCAGTTTGTAATTGTGTAGATATGAAGATGAAACATTTTAAAACAAGAGGAATTTACACGTTCTATACTTTTTTATACAAATGTTTATAAATATATATAGAATACTTTGACAAGCGTACCTCTTTTCTAAGTTTTGATTTGCATTTTTATGCTTTTGTTATTTGGTGATGTGATAGCACATCATCTTAAATTTATTTATTTTTTTCAAACGATAGAAATTTATTAAAAAAATACAAGTACAACATATGAAAGTCATATCACAACCCACATTATAATCTTTCAAATTTGAACAATTAGAAGTTAAGTAACAATTCTGGATAAGCAAAAAATAATCAAAAGTGAAAAAAATTCCGTGACTATGTTCCCGCATAAACTTAACAACGATAAAACTATGTTTCTCGTAAACGGAGTATTTGGATAGTTCTTCTTCCGATTTGCTTTTGAAACCGCTCTATCCGGTTGAGCCTAGCATTCCAATCTTCATCTTCAATGAATTCTTAGCAAAGATAACCTAACAAACCTCCATACTTTTAGATCAACAAAAATTTAAATGGTCTTCTAAATTCTCCGAATATAAATCTATAAGAACTTTAATAGATCTAAAAATCTCCAATTTTTAAGATCTTCAAAAACTTGTATAGATTTAAAAAACACCCCACATATATTTTAGATCTTAAAGAATCGGATCTCAAATTCGAAAACCCACCAAAATTTTGATAGATCTAGCATCTACAAACACCAAAGACCTTTTAACTTATTCAAATATGAAAAATACAAATCAAAACCCAAAAAACTCCAAAGTTAAAGACTTTATTCAACTACAAAAGGATATAGTAGATCTATAGTGAATAATATTATGGGCGGAGAGAATTTTCCGGCTAGCCGGAAAGATCATCTTCTCCCACCCTCAAAGAAGTGGTAAAGATGTGAGTTTTTTTAGAGAGAAGAGAGAGAACAAATTTTAGAGAGAGAAGTCACTTAGTGGGTAGACCACGTCATCTTAAAATACACTTCTACCTATTTTTATGAAATAATTATGTCTATTAACTTTATAATTCCTATAATCTTAAAACTCTCAACTTCAACTAATTTCTTAAATTATTAAATATTAAATTTGTTATCTACTAATTATTATAAATTATTAATACATTTGCTTTTTATTTTAAGCTAATAGGCTGAAAAAACCATGATCTTTGTTTTTATTTTCAATTACACTCGGACGTTGTAATTTTTTCAATTTTACCCTATTTTGCATTTTTAGTTTTTAATTGCACCCTGAGGCATTCAATTGAATTCTTTTTATTTGGCTAATATTTAAAATAGATCCTTTATATTTATCAAAAAATCTAAATACTTTATAAAGTTACAAATTATACAAAAAAGCCATATTTTCAATAAAATAAAAATAAATAAATTAAATTTAAATTAATTAATTTAAAGATACTTTTTTTAAAAAATTTTGGAAGGAGGAGCAGCTGCTCTTCCTCCGGCTGCTCCTCCGGTGAGGAGCTGAACGAGGAGCAGGTTGCTCCTCTGTGAGGAGCAACAGCTCCTCGCCTGAGGAGCTGCTCCTCTTTGAGGAGCAGCTGCTCCTCTTTGAGGAGCAGATGCTCCTCTGCCTGATGAGCAGATGCTCCTCTTCCGAGGAGTTGTTGCTCCTCGAAAGAGGAGGGGCTTTAACGTCCAAAAAAAATCCAGTGGTTTCCGATGGTAGGTAATAAGCGGAGTTCGATCGATTGGTCTGGTGATGGTAGGTCCGATGAAAGCGGAGTGAGGTGTATTAAAAATTAATAATGAATTATAATTAAAATTTTATTATGGATTTATTTGAAATTTTTTTAAGTTTAAAGATTTATTGGATTTTTTCCATATAAAAAAAGTATGAATTGATCCTTCAATATAATTATTTTATATATTTTAATTCTTATAATAATAAAATTATTTAATGTTTTTTTTATCTCAGAGTGCACTTGAAAACCAAAAATACGAAATAGGGTAAAATTGAAAAAATTGCAACGTCAGGGTGGAATTGAAAATTAAAAGAAAAGCCAGGGTTTTTTTTCAACTTATTAGCCTTAGTTTTATACACTTGTCTTTTATAATAAAATATTATCATTTTAATTTCTTAACTTTAATTTATTTATTTATTTTTTGTTATTTTTATTTATAAGACCTTTTTTTATGTTACATGTATTGATATTTGTCATTTAATTTTAAACACTCAACATTTACTAAGACACTTGTTACATTTTTATAATTATGAATCACTAGTCAGTTTAATTTTATTAGTTCATCTATTAATGTTATTTTTATTTATACGAGTCTCTATATTTTATTATTTATTTTTAATATATCCTTAATTTATTTATATGAGTCTTTATATTTTATTATTTATTTTTGAGTCTTTATATTTTATTATTTATTTTTGATTGTTCGTTGGTTGCTTTTTATATAAATTTCAGAATTTAGATTTTCACATATATAAATTAAATTTAACTTATTTGTTTTCTCTTTTCATTTTGCTATCAAATTCGTAAACATGAAAAAAGAATATTATTCTTTTTATATATTTAGACTAGTGATGATTTTTTTTATTTTTGTTCTTTACGTTCTAATGTTTATGAATTTTTGTTATTTAAGTTAAAAACAATACTACTTTTAAAATACATGTTGGCTATATATGTTAATCTACCAACGATTTACTTGAAATTTACTTCAATATTACTATATTAAAAATAAAAGATTGAAAGTTTTAAAATCTACTAACGAGCTACTGAAAAGCTACCAATGAGCTACTGAAAAACTACTACCAAGCTACTAGAAAGCTATTGAAAATGTTGAAAGTATAATTTACATTTATATCTGCAATTAATACAAAAACAATAACTACAAATTAAAAAAAAATATAAGCAGATTTAGTTAGATTTATAAAATCAAAATTAAGTAAAATTTGTTATATTAATTTTAAATTTTATTAAAATTAAATTTCTAAATAAATTTTAAAATGCGTAATTTTTTTAAATTATACTAGAATATTTTAAAAAAATTAATAATCTACGTAAACAAATATTTTAACAAAATTAATATTTTAACTGTTTTTAATAATTGGAAGGAAAAGCACTTTCAGAAGGAGTTGAATCCACGCTCTTAGTGATGTTTCGATTAAATTAAAATAACATTAAATAAAATGTTTTTCTAATTAAAGTTTAAAAAACGTAAAAATGCTAGTATTTTTTTGTTTGAAGCGTATAGAAGCAAAGTGCTTGACTAAAAGAGGTGTATTTGTAACTAACCCTTAAAAAATGTATTATTAGAGGTGCAAATTGGTTAAGCAGAGCCCAAATTAGGCGATGTACATTTGAATAGACTTAAAAATTTCAATTTAAGTTTAAGCTCAAACAATATCTAAGCTATTCGGACTCAAACAATATTCAAATTCTTTAAATTTGACTTTGATTCAAATTCAAAGAAAAAATTAATCAGTAAATTTGATGTACATTAAATTTTGGGTGGAGATTTTTGCACTCCACTATTTATATATGCACTCCAATATTGACGAAAAATCACTAAACTATTTTTCATTAACTATCCTTTATTTTATTATTTACAATATACCATAGTTACACTTGTTAGCCATTTCCCTCATCTTACTCTTATAACTGCACCTGCTTCTCAACATGGAGTAATCAAATTTTGTAAAATTGGGGCTTGAAAATATCCAAAGTGCTAATGATAAAAGCAACTCGGAAATTTGTCAAAGCATTATATGCTTGATTTTTTTTGGAATTTATTTTCAATGATAAAATTCCTTATATTTTTATTATAATTTTTTGAATAAATTTATGATATTTGTTTTTCATTACAATTCATAAAAATTTAAATGAATACTGTAGTATAAATTATTTTCGTATTATGTTAACTAATTAAGATTATTAATAATATTGCTAAATATTCCTCTCAATTTCTTTTGCTACTTATGGTTTAAATTTTTATATTAATGGGTATGAATCATACATCTTTGTTTATTTTTAAAATTCATCTTTATAATATCATATGTTTATTGTCAATTAGAATAGAAAATTAAAATTAAAATTTTATAAATATACATATTAATTCCAATACATGTAAAAGCTATTGACTAAAATAATTTTAGAATGAAAAAAATAATATATTACATTTTAGTAGTTTTATAATGAAAAATTTGTCCAGTGGCCACTGAACTAAAAAAAAATATACATCCAATAGTTTTTAGCATACTGCTATTGAATTGTGAATTTTAAAGAATAAAAAAATGATATTTAAAAATAAATGAATAAATAAAAATTAGTTAAAAAGTAAAATTAACTATAACCAAAAGTTATCCATTGAACGGAATTATGGATGGAGTGATAAAGCTAAAAAATAGATGGTACTAAATGAGGGCAATTGTGTAATATTAGAAGAGTAATGATAAATAATGTCAAACTAAGGATAATAGAGTCATTTACTATTAATAATGGAGTGCGGTTATTAAAAGGTGGAGTGCAAAAATCCCCACTCTAAATTTTTTACTATAAAATATTTAAATTAATCAATTAATTTGTGAGTATAAAAAACAGATGTAATAAAAATATATTATATGTATTTGGCGTTGTTTAAGTTTGTTAACAGTAGCGAGCATCGTGAATAGATCTCTTTAGTTGATATTTGAGTTTGACTCGAGATGAAGTTTAATATTGACTTATATATTAATTTTTTCGAAGCAATTTCAAGTAACTCACGAGTTGTCCAACTCGTTTATACCCCTGTATATTATCTACACATTTATATGATTGGGAGGTTTAGCATTATTTTTTTATAGACTCTTATTAAATAACTTTTTATTGAGTATTTGCTTTTTTCGTTTAGTCTAACCTATATAAACTCTTCTTATATTGTTTTAGTATTTTAACATTTTCATGCTATTACTAGCCTGTATCATTTTGTGGTTTTTGCTCTAGCAGATCAATGGTATTTGCAATATTTTTCTAATTAATGTTATCACACGAGACAATGATATAATAAAAGTTTGAACTTTTAAATTTATCAAGTAATTATTTTTAATTTGATTGATTATTTTTGTGCTTTTTATTAAATTCTCACTGAAATTTCACATAGATACAAAATGTGTATTATTTTTTATTTTGTTCTTTTGGTCCGAAGTTATCATTTCATTTTACTAATAAATTACTTGCCATAAATTTAATTTTTAATCTCAAATATAAATTTAAAAAGATCAATTATAAAATTTATTTTAAAAAGAATACTATTAAAGTTTTTGTTTTAAAAATATACTAGCTTTTATAACAAAAAAAAAACAAAATAATAACTTGGCATCGATTTTCGAAGAGTGACATCCGATAAAAAGAAATGATAAATTTGATAACAAAAAACCAAACAAAACAAAATATAAATTATTTTAAAATTTAGTGAAAGTTTAATGTTATATAGAGTTTAATAATATCTCTTCGTTCGTCCGTGCTTTTACATAAACTATACAATAGATATATGTTTCTTTTCATAAAAAAATATATTCTAAAATGTTATTTATCTTTTTGTGAACCTAATAAAATATTATTTAGGGAAAAGTTGTAAAAATAATCCTAATGTATAGTCCGCGTTTTACGTTAGAATCTCATGTATTTCGGATCTCAAAAATGACCCTAACGTCTTGAAAAGGTATCAAAAAATGATCCTTACATTAACATTTTCGTCTAATGACGTACAATTTTCTGCTTAACGCTGTCTAAATTTTGTGTTTTTTTGATACTTTTTTCACAACGTTAGGGTCATTTGAGATCCGAAATATATGAGGTGCCAATAAAAGACACAGAATATACATGAGGTTATTTTTACATTTTTTTCTATTATTTATATCATTAATTTAGTGATTTTACTTCTATCTTATCTCTTTATTTATTTTATTTGATATTTCCATCATAAATTTTAAAATATCCTACGTAATTTTTAATTTTGTAATAGAAACGTAATTGATCAATATTAACCATATAGTAATAACCTTTATTTAGACAGATCTAAAAGTTTAACTTTTTATCAATCTAATAATTTGACCAACTAAATCAATAATATCTAAATCTTTAAAGTTCACATTATTACTAATTTAATGGTAATTATTCCATAATCTCCCTCCCCACTGGACCTGTCCATGGTCGGTTCAGCCCGTAGACCGGCCAGAAATCGGCCCAGTCAAATCCGATATCGGGCAAAAACCGGTCCGGAGTCGATGGAAAGTCGGTTTCGGGCTGGTTTAACATTTTTTAGAACCGGGCTCGTGGGTTCCTGTTTCGAACCGTCGACCATAAAAATTGAATATTTTTAATTTAAATATATGTTTAAAAATTATAAAAACCATTTATTTAACATTATTTAAAAATTTATTATTTAAATCCAATAATAATAGAACTCTTAAATATATTGATATCATATTCATACATCTTATATTTATACTTGTGTTTTATCTATTATTTTTTTATTTTTTCTATGTGAAATTATACTCTCGATAAAAAATATACAGTATGATGAAATATCTCATATTGCATAAAGCTATAAGTTATCACTTGATTATACTTATATATTCAAGTCTTAAGGCCAAAGAAAGTAATCCAATACTAATGAATTTATCAATTTAGTTCAAATGATATAAAAAATAGTATATTTTAATTTAAATAAAATTTAAATTTATTTAATTTGTGGAACCGGCTGAAACTGTAAACCGGAACCGGTCGGTCCCGAACCGGCGGTTTCAGGCTTTTTAGACGGTTTCGGCATATTTTTATTGATCTGTGAACCGTCAGATTCAAACTGGAACCGGCGTTTCCTTAATGGTGGCCAGGTCTATTCCCCACCCACATACGCACATGCATAAATCCTCATTGATCGTCTAGGGTTGTTCTACTGCATAGAAAATATAATTAACACATTTAAATGTATTATTTCATGTCATCTCTGCCATATACGAATTGTTGGTATATTTGCCATCACTCATCTAATGACACGTCTTGTAGTTTATGTTTAAATAAAAAAAGGCAAAAAGCTATGCAATGACATTAACTCTAAATTTATTAGTATAAAATATAGAAAAATACTTTATATAACCGACCTTCTATAACCCTTCTTACATGATAGAATTTTATTTGTTCAATTCTACCCAAAAGTGTATCTCGTGCAAAATTTATTTCAATACATTCACTTTTTGATTGACACGTCGGACGGTATAAAAAGGTGAGTCGGAAGAGATGGGTTATATAGCATTATTTTAAAATGAATAAAGGATCACTTTCACCCTCGAATTTGTGTCAAAATATCAAAAAAGTCCAAAACTGGAAAACCGGATCACTTATACCCTGAACTTGTGTAAACCGGATAAAAAAAGCCCCTTTGCTGACGTGGTGCTCGAATTGGAGAGTGAAATTTAAATCAATCATAATCAAACTCTTATTAATCATAATCAACACTAATTAATCATATATAACCACTAATTAATTGCAATTTAACACTAGTTAAATGAATAATTTTTTTATCTAAAAAATAATTTTTCTTTTCACTCATAATTAATTTAAATATTTTTTTAAACTTTTTTTTCAAAAAAATATTTTTTTTAATTCTGGCGAGGAGGAGGAGCCTCCTCGCCGGAGAAGGGAGCTGCTGCTCCTTGTTTTGGCGAGGAGCTTGCCAAATGAACAGACCCACCGGATCTATTTCGGGGGTCGATTTTTCCGTATGGTAAATTGTTTTGTTATGTATAAAAAATATTTTTATTATTAATAAAATAAATAAAGTTTTAAAATTAATTATTAATTTTAAAATTTTATATGTTAATTTAAAAGTTTTATATGTTAATTTGAAATTTTTTTTGGATAAATATGTTAATTTGAAAAATTGAAAATTTTAAGCACCATTTTAATCTTTTGTTTTGTGAAAAACCACTTTGAAAGAAAACCATTATCCGAAACCAGAGAGTGTACCTCACTCTCCGAGATGAGAGTGGAAAGAGGTGCTTTTGAGCCGAAATACACAAGTTCAGGGTATAAATGATCCTATTTTCCTGTTTTGGATTTTTTTATATTTTGACGCAAGTTCGGGGGTGAAAGTGTTCCTTTATTCATTTTTCTGTTCAAATAGAGTTGTCCACTTTAAGAAAATTTTTTTGTCCCAAAATTCTTTTTCACTTTTAAAAAAGTAAATAATTTTTATATTATTTCTATTTAAAATCTACTAATGAGTAAATTGAAAGTAAATTGCAAGTGAATCATATATTAAATAAAGGTAAGATAAGAAAAGTATAAATTTTTTTATAAAATTTATAAATAATAATTGTTTTTTTAAACTGTATGAGAAAGACAAAGTTGACAATTCTATTTGGATGGAGGGAATATTTAATTTGGTGGAATTGCATAATAATTTAAGGATAGATGTGGGAGATGTAGGAATAGGAAAAATGAAGCATGAGAAGAGAGGCAAAAGGAAGAGTGATGGAATGATTGGGTTGGTGCATGCTCATGCATTATGCCAATTGCCATTCAACATATGTCTCGTCTGTTACCCACTTTTCTTATTCACTCCATCATATCTTGCTTTCTTCATTTTCCTTTCTATGCAGATGCTTCCAACAATATACCCCACACCCCCTCGTGGCCGGAATTATTGCCCACTCACTCCCATATACTTTCCCTTATTTATTCCCTTTATTCCTCACGCCCTCTCCTTAAAAATACTCTATACCTAGCTTCTGCAATGAGGATGATGATAGACCTGGGCAACCAAACAGGTTCTCTGCTCTCCATAATCGACGCTCCAACCTCAGTAGACTGCGGACGACCAGTGCGGTTCCGCCGATCCTTTAGATCCCTCGTCGAGTGCATGGTCCCCTGCTGTGGATTCCAGCCCTCTCATTCCTATGCCATCGATTCCGACTCCACTACCGTAACCGGCACTTTCTTCGGTTACAGAAAGGGCCGTGTTAGTTTCTGTCTGCAAGAGGACACGCGCACCTCTCCTCTTCTGCTTCTTGAATTCGCAGTCCCCACATCTTACTTAGCCAGAGAGATGCAGTACGGGCTGCTCCGCATAGCCCTAGAGTGCGACCGACAAAAAGAGAGTTCCAGCTGGTGCTCCCTCTTTCGCGTCCCGGTGTGGTCCATGTACTGCAATGGCAGGAAAGTTGGGTTTGCAATAAGGAGGCAGCTGAGTGGGAGCGACGCTGGAGTACTGAAGCTGATGCAGTCGGTGTCTGTGGGTGCTGGGGTTTTGCCTGTGCCTCCCATGTCAGAAGATGGAGAGCTCATGTATTTACGTGCCACTTTTCAACGAGTCATAGGTTCTGCTGACTCAGAGTCATTTCACATGATGAATCCTGTTGGCAGTTCAGGCCAAGAACTCAGTATTTTTCTTTTAAGATCGTGACAATGTTTGATACTATAATGTTAAACCAATTAGCTACCTGCAGTATGTTATATGTATGTAAGCTTGTACAAAATATCTAGTCTATTTCTAACATTTTTTTTATTTTCTTAAAAATAGTAACCTATGTTAATGCATATTTATTAAATTGAAGCATGAAGCTCACTAAAACCTAATTAACATTAAGTAAACATAATGTAAGGCAAGCAATGATTGCTGCAGCAAAGAGATGATGCAAAATCAGAGTATATAAATTTGCGTATGAGCGGCATATAGTTAGATTACCCAAGTTGACTGTTGTTTTGGTGTTTTGCGGCGAAATTGGTTTTAATGAAATCAAACCAATACTTTTGTGTTGTTGCAATCAAAATGTTTGTGGACTTGTTTGGAAAATAAAAATGTAAAATGGGGACGTGGCACAGTAAGCTAACCTCCATAGCCATACTACTGGGTAATTGATTCTAGAGGTCACTGTACTTTTCAAAAATTGCAAAATGGTGACCGAACTTCAAAACGTAACAAATTGGTTACTAAACTTTCAAATATGTGATTTTGGAAGGTTTTTTAGTGTTTTACGGTCAAATTATACATACGTAGTAATCAAATTTTGATTATTTATAACAAATAATATCTTATATTTCATATATACACACAATCAACAAAAAATCGACTTGAAATAATTTTCTTCGGTAACCAAAAATCCTTCTATCTTAACATAACCAAATAGTATAGTAACTAAAATGTTACGTTTTGTAGTTCGGTCACCATTTTGCAACTTTTTAAAAGTACAGTGACCTCCAAAATCAATTACCCCCATACTACTACTAGTGTAGTTGGATAAGATATTGATGGGGAGATTTATATATTTACCTAAAATAAAAAAATAATAGTATTTTATACCTCAACATAAAAAAATTAAAGAAATTACATCACCTTTTTAAGACTTTATGTTTTTACTCCAAGTATCAAAAAATTAATAATTTTACTCAACATACAAAACACGTGACCTGCCAATTTTTTTTCTTTTCTCTCCTTTTTTTTTTCTCTCTCCTTCCACTTCTCTTCTCTTTATTTTTCTCTTTCTCTGCATTTTTTTTTCCTTTTTTTTATTTTTTTAATGTCATTTTTGATCTTGAAATTTAATTTTCAATAATTACAATCACTTTCGAATTATTATTTTTTCTCGCAATTTGACCTTTTTTCTTTTTCGGATCTAGATCTGAAAAATAGCAATAAAAGATTTATGCATCAAAAAAATATTTTTTTTTCTACAACAATAGATAGTCTTAATAATTTATGTTGATTTTCAGCTTGCACTTAATTAAAAATTGATTACTTTAATTTCTGATTTAAAAATTTACACACAAAAAAAGATCTGGAAATAATTAATTTTTTCATAATATTATTATAAAAGCAGCAGTGATATTATCATTTCGGTATCATAATTTTTCTGCAAAAGAATATTTTTTGTACATTATCATACAATTATCATTAACTTTATCATACTATTATCATAACCTATTTTTATAAAAATTATCATAACATCATCATAATATACTTTATCATAAAACTATCATAAAATATTATCATAATATTATCATGATGTACTTTATTATTCTAAATGAACAAAGTAGATCAATGGCATTTTTGGTGTTGCACTGCTTTCACTCTAAGTGTTTGAAGAAATGCTTATGAGAATTGTAATATTTTTTAGGTGTTGGGATAACCAATGGTTAACATTGGGTAAACCGTTAAATAACCAGTAATTTTTATTTTTGATATATCATTAATGAAGTCGTTAGTAAACAGTTGCTGAATTTTATGTTTGTGGTTCGATTTTTTTATGTTGCACAGCATGTTGCACTCTAGGTGTTTGAAGAAATATGTTTGTGAGAATTGTAATATTTTTGGATGTTGGGTAAACAATGGTTAACATTGGATAAATCGTTAGGTGGCCTGTAATTTTTATTTTGAATATATCATTAATGAAATCGTTAGCAAACAGTTGCTGAATTTTATGTTTGTTGCTAGTTAGCCAATGATGTACTAATGGTACACCAATGACCTTATTTTTTTAGAACCATGTTGGTTAACAAATGGTGAATCAATAATTTTAGATTTTAAAAAAGACAATTTACGTTTTATTTGACGGTTGCTCTTGCAGTGATGAACGGGAGGGGTTTGTAATAGAATTTTCAACTAGTTTAATAAAAATGGAGGTTTGAATTTGAAATAGTTTTTTTTGTTGGTTAACCAACAGTGTTGATATACCGCTGGGTAACCAAAATCGTATTCTTGAGATTAAAAAAAATATTTTTTAAGAATAACAAAAGTTATTTTTGCAAAAAAAATACAGATTGTATTTTTCAAAAAAAAAAATTGAGATAGTATTCTTGAGAATATTTTATCTTTCTTTGATATTTATCTAAAGAGACCTAAATAAGTTCGGCCTATGCATGCCCATCAATATCTTATCCCACTACACTAAAACCTTCGAAATTATATTGGAATAATTACAGAGATAGGCATTTTATTGTCCCAAATTTCATGCGCTACTTTTTTTCTCAAAGATGTTCAAATTCATGCTAATTTTTTTTAAAAAAATCACATCACCGTCTACTTTTGATGATGTCAGCGCGCATCACGTGCGCTGACGTCAGAGGGCGTCAGCAGGCCTAACATGTGTCAGACTTGCTGACGCCTTGTCTAGTGCACCAGCTTGGTGCACTAGCACATTGACCCAGGCATATTTGTTCTAAATGAACAAAGTAGATCAATGGCATTTTTTTATTTTATTAAATATACTAAAAATATTATTTATATATTTCTTTTCAAAAAAAATTATTTATATATTTATATATTTATTTATTTAAATTATGCAAAAAATAAATCTATTTTATAAAAATTAAAAAATACTAATATTAAATTTAATTTAAAAAATAAAAATACATTAAATATTACTCCCTCCGTCCCGTTTCGTTTGTCCTATTTTTTATTTTTATTGTCCTAAAATAAATGTCGCAATTTTATTAAGGATACAAATACTTTTATTTTTTATCTTTAATATTAATGGATATAATTTATTTATTAATGTGTATAGTAATAGTATATTTAACTGTTTTATATTTTCTATGCCAGATTTAGAATTTTTATTATACTCCTTCCGTCATATAAAAATAGGCCAATTTGAATTTGTACGGAAATTAAATTAGAGATGTATCTATTATTTTTTTGCATTCCTCACCTCCGATTTGTATTTCATGCATTTTAAAAATACAATTATGGGGTTATTTGACCCAAAAATAAAATTTTTAGGATTAGATGATCTCGTGTCATAAATTTAGGGGGCGCGTTGAGCCTTTGTTCAATATGTTTTTAGCTTTAGAATGTATAGTAAACTGAATGGGATTACAAAAGGTGACAGATATTGGAAAAGAAAATCAGGTGCAAAAGAAGATAACTCACTACGCTGAACTGTTTATGTTAAGAAATTATATAACTTCCCTCTCAAACTATAAGTGGAAACAGTTACTATACGGCCTTTTCCTTACTCTGCTAAATATCAACCCACACATATTTTATAAAGCTTTTTTCATAAACAACCAATATTTATAATATTATTACTTTTATACGGACACATATAATGACGGATACAAATTTTTAATAAAATAATAAAAACTATATAATGAAAATTGAAATAAAAAAATATAACTTACTAAATATTTATTTAGAACAATTAATAAATATTATCTAGAAAAATTACTAATGTTGATTTTATATTGGTATTTTGTTGATTTTGTGTTGATATCTGTTTAATTTTAACATTAGCAAAAAACGAAATTGTATATATGAAATAAACTATAAAATGAAAATTAAATTGAAACAGAAAAAATGATACCTTAATTTTTTATTGATTGCTAAATTATTGTAATGTTAATATTTTTTGTTAATGTTAAGATCAACTAAATATCAAAACAAGATCAATATTGTAACATTATAATAATTCAATATCATTATTGTCTTTTTTACCAATGCTAAAATCAACAAAAAATCAACACAAATATCAACAATGTAACATTACAATAATTCAACATCTTTATTTGTCTTCTTTCTCAATGCTAACATATCATTATCTAGTCTCAGTTAAATTTTTATTTTTTTTAGTTTATTTCACGGACATCGTTAATTATTTGTCAATGTTGAAATCAATAAAATATGTGAAATATTACAATAATTCATCAATTAACCATCATCATCAAATCGTGTTGCAGAATAAAAAAACTCAGAAATACAATAAAACACATTAAAACTGTAGAAATAACAAATTTTCATCCATAAAATCATAAAATTATTTTATGTACATGAAAATTAGTATTACATTCCTTAAAGATAATCTTTACACATGTTTAATGGTAAAAAAATCACTGTTACTTAAAAATAGTTAAAAACAAAATTTTTAGATCTGAAAATGAAAAAGAAGAATAAGAGAAAGAACGATGAATCTTTTTGTCTCGAAATACGATCATATGTCTTTAAGAAACTTTTTACAATTATTAAAAACTTATGATAATTTATTCTTCCTTTCTATAATAAACTCCGATTCATATCTGGAAAAAAACACAGAAACAAGAGAATGCGCGGCGGCGGCGGCGCAACAAGAATGAAGGCGGTAATGGAGTGGTATTGAGACTTAATAAAGAACGGCGACCATGAAAAAAATAGAGAGCAGAAGATCGAAAAATATGGAAAAAATAACTGTTAGTTTGAGAGCAAAAAGGAAAAGTCGTATGAATGAAATAATTGTAAGATGTTAGTTTGTTGTAGAATAAAAATTTCAAGCAAACTAAGACTGTAGAAATTCCTTCTACTCTTAGATGTGGCTGTTATTGATAGGCTGGATATGTGACATCATGTATTGCAAATTTAAGGTAAAATTGCAACTTTAATCCCTTAGTTTAATGCAAGTTATTTTGTAACTGTTTAGGCTATCATTTTAATAACCTTTTAAAAATGTATTATATTACTATTTATTTGATAAACTTGAATTATATCAAATTAATATATTAAATTTGACTAGAAAATTTCTTTAATTTTTTTATTATACTATAAATTACTCCCTCCGTCCCAATAGAGTTGTCCACTTTGAAAAAAAATTTTGTCCCAAAACTCTTGTACACTTTCAAAAGGCTTAAGGTCTAAAAAACTACCGACCTTTCAAAATTTTTTCAATAGCACCCTCACCTTGTAATTTTTTCAATAGCACCCTATTTTGTATTTTTGGCTTTCAATAGCACTCTAAATTAAAAAATTTAGATGATTTGATTATTATAAGGAAGAAAATTTTTAAAAAACTAAATTTACAGGTGAAATCATACTTTTTTCTACTTGGACACTTTTAAACAAGTCCTTTAACTTAAAAAAAATTCAAATACGTCCTCGATAAATGAGTTTAATTTGATGATTTATGGTGCTATTGAAAGTCAAAAATACAAAATAGGGTAAAATTGACTGTTTTACAAGGTCAGGGTGCTATTGAAAGCCAAAAATACGAAATAGGGTGCTATTGAAGAAATTACAAGGTGAGGGTGCAATTGAAAAAAAATTGAAAGGTGGGTAGTTTTTCAGACCTTAAGCCCTTTCAAAAAGTAATTAACTTTTAAACTTAATTTTTCTATATTACCCCTACAAAAGATCCACTGATGAGTAAATTAGAAGTAAATAGTAAGTGGACCCTATATTAAATAGGGGTATGACAAAAAAAGTAAAAAAAAGTTTACAAAATCTATAAACAATAATTGCTTTTTTTAAACTGTGTGATAAAGGCAAAGTGGACAACTCTATTGGGACGGAGGGAGTACATTTTAATTCTTAATTTGTTGTGTTTTAGATCTCAAAAAGAAATTTATTGACAAATGTATTATCATTTCCTACTAAGATAGTAACGTTTTCTATAATAAATATTGTTATTTTTTAATACCTTGCATTTTTTTATTTTTTTTTCTAATTGTTAAATTTACTTAGCTATATTTTGACTAAATAATTAAATTAAAGAAATTTAATACATAAAGAATGAAAATATCAATTAAATGAAACTAAAATATTTAATTAAAATACTTTATTGACTTTCAAAATATCTTTAAATTATGTTCATTGAAATTTCATAAAGATACATTAAAAATTTATTATGAAAACTAGCTTTTAAATTATTAAAATTTAATGTAATCAAATTTGTATTATTAATTTTAAAGTTAGTCCCACGAACTAACCTGTTAAATGTAGTTAGTAAGGATGGGATACTCTCTTTTAAGTGAGTTAAATTGTTAATTTAATTCATTTGTGGTAAAATGTTAATAGAAATATACCATTTTAAAAAAATATAGTTTAAATGATTTGAATAAAATCTTTAAACTATATGAGGATTAAAGTTGAAACTTTTTACTAAATTTTATATATTCAAGTGGTACAACTACAACCTATTAATGGCTGACACGGTAAGAATAGTAGGACTTCCTACAACTTTAGTTTGTAAGAAAATTTTGTTCATTTATAAAATAAGATGGTGGGAAAAGTACAAAAATAAAATGGACTGTATAAATATAAAGGAGCTGCCAAATGTCGTATTTGGCATAAAAAAACCCTATTTTATATTTATTCTCTATCTATAAACAGAGGCAGATCTAGAAAGAATTTATGATGGTAAGTTGATTACCTTATTATTTTGAATATTTGAAAAAAATATGAATATATATGTTAGTAGTATAGTTTTTCGACCTTCAAATTTATAGCACTAACCACCTTAATTTTTTTATATATTATCCACCTTATAAATTTTCAGTTTAATCTTACCCACCTTATTAAAAATTTATGGGTCTGCCACTATCTATAAATATATGTTTTCAATTGGGGTAAATGCAAAATATTAAGTAAATTTTTTAATATATTTTGTAATTTAATTATCTTTTTAAACTTTATTAATTTCACAAATTATTATTTTTATATAATTTAATTTCTCTAATAAAATCAAACTAACATACTATATTTTGATATTTATATATGTATATTATTAATAATTATTTTAACTGAAATATTTCGAATTAAATTACCAACACAAACATATACTCCTTCCGGTACATAATATTTGTCGTATTTGAGAAAAAATGGTTCATAATATTTGTCACTTTATAATATCAAAAGAATATTAATTGCTATTTTTCCATATTTACCATTTATTAATTTATTCAATGCAGTGTTAACTTAGTAATATTATCTACGAATTAAGGCATTTTAATTATTTTCTTAGTTCTTGTCAAATGCGACAGAAATTATAGACCGTTTGTAATATTTTAATTTGCTCATAAAGAAATTACTCAATGTAATATATGATGTTAGACTTAAATGGCAATTTGCCCCCTTAATTTGTAAGCAATAAGCAATTAACACATCAATTAATTTTGTGAGCAAATTAGTCACGAACTTGGTAATTATAAGCAATCAACCCCATTAGGGCAAATTAGATTACAAGTTGAGTAAGCAAATTTTCAATTTAGGGAACAATTAGCTTAAAAGTTGAGGGAAAAAAATTATCAAAATGGAGTTAATTGCCTCTAATCAATAAGTTCGTGACTAATTTATTTATAAAATTAATTTATGTGTTAATTATTTATTGATTACAAATTGAAGGGACAAATGGGTAAGGAGCAGGGATTGGGATTCCCTCAAGTTCATTTAATGAACTTGAGGGGGTCATGTTCACGATCTATAAAATGAACGGTGTAGATTAAAAAGGTATAATTTTGATCAAATTAATCTACACCGTTCATTTTATAATGAACGTTGTAGTTTATAAACATGACCCCCTCAAGTTCATTTGAACTTGAGGGAATCCCAATCCAAGGAGCAGAGGAAGTAAAAAATTAGAATTTGAGTTTAATGTTAATGAATTCAGTAGTCAACTCTTGCAGTGAGGATGTCGATAAAAGTAAAGTATTGTAAATAAATTGGTTAATGCAGCAAAATGATGCTTTTTTATTTGCATAAATCTGCTACCCACTTACTCAAGTGTGCCCAGAGGATGATCACCATCACATAGTACTTAATTTTATCTCATTTGTTTTCATTAAACGTTTTTGTTTTCTGATTTGATCACCTAAACCACGTTCTTTATAACTTCAGAAAATGATGTCTCCGCTTCCTCTTATGTTTTGATTCTATTTTGCAAGTGAGGGTCCCATATCTTCTGATCAGCAGCATCATTATTTATAAGAATGAGAGTTTAATTTCCCTGCTTTAGTTAATGTTCATCTAGTCATCTTTAATGGGAATGCCCAATTCTTGGTGGGTTGTCTTGTCCCCATGACGTATGTCCCTTTCCTTGGTCTGGCAATTGCAAATGGGTATTGCTATTCGCCGCCCCCTTTTGCTTACCACCGCACAGGCAAAAGACATTTTCTGCCCTTTTAGAAAAATTTGCAAAAAAAAAAACCAAGATTCTCTCAACTTATTCGAACACATTCGGAAAAATATGTAAAAAGCCGAGTAAAATGACGGATAACGAGTATAATTCGTCGGGAAACGAGTATCGGCATTCGGAAACAAGTTTTTCCGGCTTTTCTGGGGTAATAATTAAATTTTTTAAATATTTTTTTAAATTTTTTCAAGGGGGACGATTGGATTTCACGTTCCCTCCAGAGGAGGGGACGATTGGATTTCACGTTCCCTCCAGAGGAGAGGACGTGAAATTCCACGTCCTCTCCTCTAGAGGGGACGCCAATTTTGGGCGTCCCCTCTTCTAGAGAGGACGCGAGCGTCCTCTCTAGAAGAGGGGACGCCGGCGTTTGGCGTCCCCTCTAGAGGAGGGGACGCCCAACTCTACGTCCCCTCTTCTAGAGGGGACGTGGAGCTGGGCGTCCCCTCCTCTAGAGGGGACGCCCAACGCCGGCGTCCTCTCCTCTGGAGAGGACGCCGGCGTCCCCTTTTCCGGCCGCGACCGAAACGTCGCGGCCGGAAATTAATTAATGCTAAAAAAAACGTTGAAATTAACTTTTAATAATTACAGTAATTTTTTATTCCATATTATTACGACTTTTTATTACATATTATTTCGATTTGTTAAACGTAAGTATTTATGTTTTGCAGGTTGATTTAGAAGATTATGGCGGTGATGGAATTGATTACAGCGATTGGTTTAAGCTAGATCATGGGTTTGATAGTGATGTTGAAGCAATTACTTGGGCTAAGAGTACTGCTATAAAGATTGGATTTGAATTAGTCATTTCGTCACATAAGAACGAGGGGAAAAAGAAGCTTCTACGATGTGCTCGGGGTGAGCGTTACAGAGGTTCATTCACAGATTCTGATTCCTTCGTACGGAAAAATACGAAGACAAAAGCGTGTAAGTGCAAATTTAAAATTATTGTCAAATTAGGAAAGACTGCATGGTTTATACTTACAGATCCTGGTATTTCGAGTACACACAACCATGCTCTAGCTGTGTATCCTGAAGGATACCGTCAGATGAGTGGGCTGAGTGGCGAGGCCAAAGAAATTGTGCGAGATATGACTGCGGCACAAGCGAAGCCGTGTTCTATCATGGCAGCTTTAAAAGAAAAAGTACCATCTGACAACCCTAGAATAAAGCAAGTGTACAACTATAGAGAGACTTTGAGAAAGTCTAGCTTTGAGGGTAGAGATGTGGTTGGGCAATTTTATCACATGGCTCAGCAAAATGATTATGTACACTGGACTCTTGCTGAGGAGGATACAGGTGTGTTGACCCATATTTTCATGGCTCATCCTGATTCAGTGAGACTACTTCGTACGTACTACTGGATCATCGGCATGGACTCCACGTACAAGACGAACAAGTACAAGCTGCCTTTTTTGGAGATTATTGGAATGACTCCTTGCAACAAGAACTTCATAATTGCATATGCAATTATGAAGGATGAGACTGAAGGGAGCTACAGATGGGTATTGGAGAGACTGAGGTATTTAATTATAATTATGTTATTTGATATTTTAATGATATTCAAATTCAAATTACTTATTAAATCATCGGGCAATAATGCAGGTGCTTGATTGGGGAACATATTCATCCGAGCGCTATTCTTACTGATCGAGAATTGGGGCTTATGAGACCAGTGTCAGAGGTTTTCCCACGTTCTTCTCATCTACTATGTACGTGGCACATAAATAAGGACGTAGAAGATAGAGTGTACAGAATTAGTGGGCAAAACCAAGAGTTTGCTGAAATTTTCAAGAATAGTACATGGAAGAAAATTATCAGAGCGCCAAGTTTTGATAAATATAACATAGCTGTGGAGCACTTCAGAGATCGGTTTAAAGGTTTTCCAGGGTTGATACAGTACATTGAGGGGACTTGGCTGGGACACAGAGAGAAGTTCGTATCTTGCTGGACGGACTTAGTCCTACATTTTGGAAACACCACCACATGTAGAGTCGAGAGCGCACATGCTCAGCTTAAGCAGTGGCTCAACTCTAGCACCGGTGCTCTGGACACAGTCTGGACGAAGGTCGACAAAGTTATACAGTCGCAGCTGATAGATATCCGGTAACATTCTTCTCGAGTAATATTAGTACTTATACAAACTATGTTGTCATTGTTATTAACATAAATGTTTTAAAATTACTGCAGCAAAACACTTGAGGACTCCAGACGGACTATTGGCGTACATCGACGCGGTTTTCCATTTGACAAGCTCTCATGCAGAGTGTCGCATTACTGTCTGGATTTAATATCGAAAGAACTAAGGCGTATGCGAGAATTGAGTACCGATGTCTACGATCGCTGTGGTTGTGTGGTTAGATCAACACATCAGATCCCCTGTGCATGTGAGCTGCGAGCGGTGGTCGATTCAGGTATCACGCACCACTTTCATCGAATACTAATATTAAAAATATTAATATTGTTATTGAAAGCTAATATGTGTTATTTGTAGGTAACCCGATCAGCCTTGACAGTATACACCCGTTTTGGACGAAACTTGTTATTCTCGGCGATGGGTTGGACACATCTGCGCAACCCGATTTTGCTGGTTTTCAGACTGAGGAACATCAGTATTTTCACGAGGTCGCCGAGGAGGTCATGACTAAGGATCCTTCAGTGTTGCGTGATATTTCTCGTATTGTTCGAGAGCGACTTCACCCCGAAGACTTAGGCTACATGGAACCAGAAGTTAAAACAAATGTCAAAGGTCGACCAAAGGGGAGCAAATCAACGAAGCGGGATCCGAGTCGTCATGAGTACAAGGACCGTGTACCTGGTCGTCCTAAATCTTCCAAAGCTCAGAAAAATCGTACATCCGCGTCAGGTAATTATCATCCACTAATATTCGTTATGTACGTCTACTGTAGTAGTATCCTTGTTATTTATAATAATATTTTTTTTATTTCCCGCAGCTGGTTTGCAAAATGCGGAGGTTATTCCAGGATTCCTTTTACCATTCGTTGACGAGCTTGTGGACGTGCGTGGAGACGGCAACTGTGGATTTCGCGTGGTGGCAGACCACATATATGGTGACGAGAAGATGTGGGGAATGACTAGAATGAACATTGCAAACGAAATCTCCGCCCACCCTTATCGATACGAGGGTATTTTCATTGATGGGTTGCAAGCGGCCATTACACGTATTAGCTGGGAAGGCGGAGAGTGTGGCCCTAGCTACTGGATGCAGGTATTTAATTGAATTATATAAATTTATCACAAAGTTATTATATTTTTTTAAAAAAATGATATTTATATTCTGACTTATTAAATGGATGCAGGTATTGGATGACTTGTTCCCTATTGCCACTATCTTCAATGCAGCTGTTATTTACATACAAGGCGGGACGCTACAACAGACGCGGTTCTCTTCGTTTACTGTTCTGCCTTTGCATTCCTCTGAGGTTCACTCACGACCATCGAAGGAGATAGTGATATTGTATATTAGTGGACGCGCACATTTTGTTAGGTTGAATCTGCAGGATAATTTTCCTGTCCCACCAATTCCCACCCTGTGGTTCCAGCACAGGGACCATACTGTTCAGTCTTGGCATACTTTATATGCTAATAGGAGAGAGCAATGGGATAGTTTGATAGGTATGGCAGATTGAGTTGATTGTAAAATGTTTATTCGGTAATTATGCTGATTGTGTGTTTTATTATTATACGTGTAATATTTTTGAACTCCACAGTACGTAATATTTAAAAATGTTCATGAAATTGCATAAAAACATACACGTACATAATATAAAAAAATTCTCTAGAAACTAACATCTAAAGAAAACAAGTCCATAATCAGAAAAAAGTACTAATAATATAAACATACAGCATATACTAACAACACTCAGTCAGCAATGCGCCAAGCGGCCATGATTCTTTCCAAATCCGTGCTGGCCTCCTCCGTCTCAGTCTCCAACTCCGGAATGCCGTCAAAGTCGCAGTGCTGTCTATGTTGGCCGGTAATCGTGCTGACTTTTTGGATGAAATGCTCGTACCTCGTGGTCACCAGTGTCATCCACTGTAATACCACAAATAGACAAGTAAATTCAATATGTTAAATATATGTAATATTCACTAAATTATAAAATGAAAACTTACATAATCGTTGTTGCTGCGGGGAGGATGTCGTCGTGGAACATCTCTGCCAGGAAGGACACGGGGGTGCGAATGGCGCTCGAACCAGTCCAGGTAAGCTGGATGGCATCCTCCAGCAATAACGTGGGCTTCCTCAAATCCCATTAACGGCAGCTTGTACATGACCGGAAAAGCGTTCCACATGTCAACCGCAATCGTCACACTCATGTCCACAGAGTACTTGAGTGACTTCCAGGACCTAACAGCCCCTATTGGCCGACAAATTGGCACAGGTACAGTCTGCACATAACCCAGCTGTCGCAGCACCCTAGACGGCATGTACGGCTCGACAATGTCCCGGTACGCTATCCAGCCATAATATGCAGTGTGCTCTACGGTGGAATCCGAAGAATATGCCACACGTCATGTAATGTGATGGTCATCTCCCCGAATGGCATGTGAAAAGAGTTTGTATCTGGCTGCCATCGCTCCACAAATGCAGAAAGGAGCGGGATATCCAGATGATCAAACATGATAAACGGGAGATGTGATATCTCAGTCCCGTCTATCAGCACCTTAACCTCCTCTGAGGCCGTCTCATACCACTGTCTCAGCTTCTTCAGAGCTCCATGTCTAGTCTGACACTTCAGCACGCCTCTGTCCGCCCCATCCCATAGCCGAGAAGCGACATGCCCGAGAAAACTAGGAATAACAGTGTCATCCTCGGGTCCACCAGGTACTGGACCAGTAACGGTCCACACGTCAACCTCTTCAGGTCGTCTGTTCGACCCTGAAAGTAACAGTAAACATAATTAAATTACATTTAATTTTTTAACAATATTATTAAATTAATTATAATCATTTAATTATATTTACCTGATGACGAGTCGCCAACGAACCGACCACCTGCACCCTTTTTCCGTTTAGAAATGTAAATTTTTTCACTTGGCTCGTCCTCTGGCTCGTCCTCTGGCTCGTCCTCTGAGCTCACAAAATCATCAGACTCTCTAAGATCCTCAACAGAAATGCGGACCTCATCGGGAGAAGTATGCGCTTGTTTCTTCCGTCGAGCCGAGGCAGAAACTTTACGCGTCGTAACGTGACGGGCTCCCGATCCCCCTAATTCTGGGGCCAAAAACGTCTTCCCCATACGCTTTCTGCCCTGCAATTATAATAATTTAAATTATAGAAATAATATATATTAAATTAAATAAATTTGTAAAATTATTTAATTTATTTCAAATAATTATTTATTTTAAATTTATTTTTTTTTTTTAAAAAAAATAAATTATATTAAATTACGGAACGGGCGTCCGGCGTCCCCTCCGGAAGAGGGGACGCCGGACGCCCACGTCTCCTCCGGAAGGGGGGACGCCGTTTCCGGCGTCCCCTCTTCCGGAGGGGACGCCGTTCGTCCCCTCCGGAAGGGGGGACGCCGAAAACGGCGTCCTCCCTTCCGGAGGGGACGCCAGCGTCCCCTGTCCCCTCCGGAAGGGGGGACGCCGTTTCCGGCGTCCCCCCTTCCGGAGGGGACGCCGCACGTTCCCTCCGGAAGAGGGAACGTGGGAAATCCACGTTCCCTCTTCCGGAGGGAACGTGGGATTTCACGTCCCCTCCGGAAGAGGGGACGCCGGTTTCCGGCGTCCCCTCCGGAAGAGGGGACGCCGGTTTCCGGCGTCCCCTCCTCCGGAGGGGACGTGAAATCCCGTTTTCTATTTTTTAAATTGTTTTTTTAAAAAAAAAAACCGAAATTAATAAAAAAAAATACTTACCGGAGGTTGTCGATTTCTATCTCGTTCCAAATCCGACATTTTCGTAAAATATGAATTTGTGAAAAGTTGAATGAGTTGAGAGGATTTAGTTTTTTTTTTATGAATTGGTTATCTATTGAAAATGTGAAAAGGGTAAAATTGTCCTTCGCCTGTGCGGTGGTAAGCAAAAGGGGGCGGCGAATAGCAATCCAGTTGCAAATTATACTCTTACATCTCTGTTTGACCATTATTATTAGGTTAAAGAGGATTTGTTGGCTACTGCCTTAGGATGATGTTGATTTATGCAACTTCCCAGCTTTTACTCTCTTTGTTTAGCTATAGTTTGAGTCTGCTCTGTTTTTTTGTATGTATTCAAGCACAACTCCACTACTAAATAATCTCTCTTTTTTGTCATTGCTTCACCTGCAGTTTTTATTTAAACACACTACAATCCTCCATCGTATAATTATCCATATCCCTAACATTGCTTTATCTTGCTCATCCTTCCTTACATTTATTTCTGCACCTGCAGTTGACTTTTACTTTCTTCTTTTATAATGTGTGCTCCCATGCAGATGCTAAAATCGGAGACTTCCTTGAATTGGACATCAACTTTCACTCCTCCTCATTCTAATCCCAAGCTTCGATACTCCTTGTTTACTGAATTGCCCATTGAAGTAATGACTGGTGTACGTTTGAGCTGTCTAATTTTACAATTAGCTCTATCTTATTAACTCATTATGCATTTAACTCTATAATGAGGATTTGCAGGATCAGAAGAAGGCCATTTCTGGCCTCGCAGATCATCTTGGTGCGTCTTCCTTGATTAACAGCCTTAACTCTCCGGATAGGCTGTCCCAAGACATTTATATACTGCAAACTTGCCGACCCCCCTCCTACGCACGTGGGGTTCTCTTCTTCTCCTCCTTCATCCTTGTCACAATACAGTGAGGATGCCATAGTGCATCAACACGGGCAGAAAGAAGGGCCCGGGGTGGACCATATGCTGCGATGGTGGAAATTAAGAAAATATGTTTGGATGTTGATACCTTCAATTATGCAGCTGCAATGCTAAAGCATTTCAGGTGGTTACCTATCACATTCTCGTTTGACTCCAACAACTTAATGATAGCTTAACCTTTTCTTTTCTAATCCATCATGTCAAGGGTAATGAAAAGAGAGTTTATGCTCTCATACAAACAAGAAACAACCTCTGGTTCAATTCTTGATGTTGGCCAAGCAACAAATATATGTAGTTGTATTCTGTCTTCTGTTAAAAAAGCAAAAAACTAACCCATTAATTACATTTTGTAGGTCGCTTATCCAAAATCTTGAGAATGTGCATCCAAGGAAGATGAAACGTGAAGAGAAGCTTACATTCTGGATTAACATTCATAATGCTCTTATCATGCATGTATGCTTTTATCAATTTTAAAAATTCTATAACATTTGATTGCCATTATTGTCAACAATCTGAAATAGAATCCGGAAAATCAAATAAATTGCTCAAACCTCAGCACCTAAAATTGTGGGAAGTTTATTTTATGATTAATGTCAATACCAGTACTTTTTGTTTCTTTTGGTGTATGTGAGAAGCATTAGAAGACTCTCTATAACATAAAATGTTGATTGACCTGCTTGTGTGGTATAGGATTTTTACTTGGATATTTCTGTAAGATTGTTCACATTGAAATTAACGTGTGTGTGTTAAGAGGATTATCTATTTTTTTGGCAGGCATATTTAGCATATGGCACTCGTGTAAAAGGTGCCTCTATTATGAAGTTGTACATTGCATTCTGTATATTTAGTTTTTTAAGTTGTTGATACTTGCTTAACTTTGTTCATCATCTTGCAGGCATCATATAATATTGGTGGACACTGCATAACTGCGTCTATTATACAAACCTCCATTTTTGGGATATGGTCACACTCCTCAGAACAGGTATCTATATCTATCCATACTATAATATAATCTTGAACTCCAAATTAATTTTGACAAGTGGATCGACTACAAATTGCCATGTGGCAATTACTCAATTAAAATTAATTTATTATTTTATTAAAAAATCTAATAATTAATATTTTTTAAGTTATAAAATATAAAAAGTTAAAACTTTCTATAATTAAATTTGTTTCATAACTTACTAGTTTTTTTGGTCACGTGCTACGCACGTTAACGATATCTATATGACCCGTTATTTAATATTATAATTGTATATTTTTTTAATAATATATTATTATTTAAATTTTATTAGACTTTTGTTATTTGTTTTGTTTAATTATTTTATAAAATTTTAATTTCTTTTATTGGAAATGTTAAAAAGTTAGAATTAAACAATAGAGTTAATTTTTGATATTGTTGTTATTAGAAAATGATAATATGATTGAAACAAATTTATATTATTTTCATAGTAAATAACTAATAAATATAAAAAATATCAAAGTTTTAACACAAATATTATAATATGATTATTTAATATTAATGAAACTAGTCATATTCTTTTATATATAGTGATATATTTGTGTAATTCCTATTAGGATTAGGAATTTAACACATAATGATAGTTGTTACACAATTCCTTTTAGTATTGGAAATTTAATACATAATGGTAGCTAATGCAATAATTATTTTTAATATGTTTGTTTTATGGATTAGGAATGTTATCTTTCTATTTGTTAAGCACAAATATTCTTATATGTCACAATTAGGAATATCAACTTGGATAAAATATGTAGAGGGTATTTTTGTCTGTGAATGAAAGTGTTCCCCTCGCGAATACACTTTTATATTTGTTATAGATAAATATTAATAGTATAGAAAAACTTTTAAGATTTTATAACTTATAGACATGAAAAAAGAAACTCTTCAAATTTCATCGCCATCAAATTTATAAAATTCGATAAGTTTAAATTTAAATTAAATTAAATTAAATTTTTTTATTTTTAATATATAATAATATAAAAAATATTCTATTTCTCATAATCTAAAAATACATCCTATTAAATATTACATATTTTAAAATAATATTATAAGAATTAAAAAATTAAATTATGAGAACTAAAATACTTTTATTTCATTATATGCTAAAAATATGAATAATTTTAAAATTAAATTTAGTTAATTAAAATTTATAGTTATAGAATTTTATAAATGTGATGGTTATAAAATTTGAAGAGTTTCTATTTATGTTTATAAGTTATAAAATATTAAGAATTTTTAAATATTATTAACATTTATAGGTTATGAAAGCAAATGTATTATTTTTTTTAACTTTTCATATTTTTAAAAATAAGTTTTGTATAACATCTAACTTTTCATATTTTTCAATTAATTACAACTTCTTTGTCATGAAATATATAAGTGTATATAATATAAATCCATGCACACATATTTAATTAAAAACAAACATGGTTTTTTTGAGTTTTTTATATCTATTTCTTTCTATTTTTTCATACTTGATATTGTCTCATGCAACTTTTTTCCGCAATAAAAAAGTTTTTAATCATTCATAATAAAGTACGCTTGTAGTAAGTATCGTCTATCTTTTTGAAATTGTTTAGTTTATGTGTATGGTTGTTGTTGTTGTTGTATTTTAATTTATTTTAGTGACATGTGACCTAACTTGCTAAAAAATTCAAAAAAACAAGGATTGAATGCCATTGGAATATATATATTTTAGACATGAACCATACAATTGTAATTATATGATTTCAATGATAATGTTGATTTTATGAGGTTCATCAAAACAATTTAACATAAAAAAATTTATGTTTTGCATTGAATTGATTTAAGGTTGACAGTTATTTTCCATCAAATGTCTTTTTTATTCATTTATATGACATATCTCTTATTTTTTTTAATTATATTAAAAAAAACAGTACGTTAATAAAAAAAATAATTATGAATTTTAAATGTTTAATTATAATATCATTATTTATATGTTATGAAATATGAAATATTTTTGAAATTAAATAAAAGTAAATAAAATTTAATCTTATTAATTTTTTTATTGTTTTGGTTATGAAATTTAATGAATTTTAGTTAAAATTTAATGAAATTTCCTTAAAGTTTATGGGTAGTTCTAATTTACGTTTAAAAGGTATGAAATATGACGAATTTTTATTAATGTATTAAATATATGAAATTTGAAGAATTTTTATTATATTTAAAACTTATAAAATTTATCATGTTTATAAATTATGATATAGAGTATATTTTTTAAAATTGTTAAAATCACCCGCGCAACGCGCGGGCATCGACCTAGTTATCATCTAAATCCAAGTATTAGCTATGTTACTTATATATTATCATCTAAATCCAAGTATTCGATGCTTGTGACATGAGGAAAACTTGCATAAGTTTGTTGTGAATGTATAGTTCATATTTCTACCTGTTTTATTTTTCATCTAGTTGAGTCAATAAAATAGTCAAAAAGAGAAAAAAAGGGGTAATCATAGCGGAAAAATTAGAATCATGCTGCAATATTTTGTGAGCTTATCTGCAGTGAGAAAAAGGGAGGAAATTGTGTAGCGGTTATAATTGCGCAGAGAAAAATCTTTAAGAGTAACTTGATGGAAGTTGGAAACTATCATCACTGAAGAAGGCAAAGCCTATATAATGCGGAATTTGTTGTGCCTCTGTTTGCACACACACAACACAATTTATGCCTGCTCCCTAAATAGTCTTATCTTATTTTTTGACTTGATCAAATATGAATGCAGTGGCTACAAACACTTTTTTCTCCAGGAAGAAAATCTAAGACAGGGAGCACTAGACATGTATATGGATTAGAATACGCGGAGCCACTTGTTCACTTTGCACTATGTACAGGGGCATACTCTGACCCTGCGGTAAGCATGTTTTGCGTGAAATTTAAAAGGTAGATTTGTTTTGCACTGGTCGTATAGCTGAATTCGTTGATAAAAGTTGGATTTGAGTATAGGTTCGAGTATACACGGCAAAGAAAATATTTCAAGAGCTGAAGGTGGCTAAAGAAGAGTACATGATGGATACGCAGTTGACCCCAGTACATATAGTCAAATAAATATGGTAGACAGCAGATACCAAACAGCTGTCATTAGTCAGTAGACGCAGATCCTAACTGATATGATCTTTGGAATCCGGAAAGATTGGGATTGACTTAATCCCTATTTTCCAGCATGAGTCCGAATTAAACACAATCACAAGAAGATGACCTTGGGTCAATTACTGAGAAAGAATTCTATATAAATAGACCGAAGACCAAAGGTAAACCCTAATTCATTCTCTTTAAAACTACGTCATTTATCTTTGAACCTTACAAGGTATCCGACTTAGGCATCGGAGTGTGGTCGGACACAAACGTCCGACTCATTCTAACCTGTGTTCGTGATCTCAGGTTGACAAGAGAAGATCCTACCATTCGCAGAACCATCAGTACATAAAAGCTCGTGTGCATATGGAGAAAGAGGGGAAGATAGGGGTGCCAAAAATACTTGATTATTTTGCAAAGGATATGTCGATGGAAATGTGTGGTCTGCTGGAGGTAATAAGTGGGTGCCTCACAGAAGCGCAACAGAAAGCAATGGGAAAATGCAGCAGAGTAGAGCCCCATAGTAAGTATATCCATTGCCGTTACCACAAAGTTGTTCCTTCCGGTATGTCATACATCGAGATTTAGCCAAGGGGGGGGGTGATTTTAAATTATACGTCATTTCTTTCTTTATAAGATAAATTGTTATGTTTTTTTCTTGAAAGATAAGTAATAAGTAAAAGTATGTATGTAGTGATTATGTACAAACGAAATGAAATGTCAGTTTTTCTTTCTTTTCAAAGAGGCTACTGAGTTGTGAGTACTAACCAGCCTGTGTTGCTTGCTGAATGAAGAAAGCATAATATTTCTCAAATGATGAGCAGCAGCTCTAAAAAAATTAAAAAAAATATATTTTTTAGGTAAAAGTTCAAAAAAGAATCCCTCATTTTTTTAGTAGAAAGTTGGCAACCAAAAATCAGGATCGCACCCGAAAATCTCAACTAGGTTGACACCCTCTTAGCGAAAGCATCACTTTTCTGGAACCAAAATAATATTAAAAGAAAGAGAATACAAAAGGTTCCAAATTACATAGCTGAGACAGCTAACAAAAGCGATAAGAAGTCATCCTACTAAAATCACTAGATATGACTGAGCTGCAAACTATAGGAGCTGAATCCCACCAAAAGAAAGATTTCGCAGAAACTCCATGTTTAGCTAAGCTATCCGCCATCATGTTTCCTTCTCTGTATATATGGGACACCCGAAAGTTCATTTGAGAAACGTAATGCAAACACTGTAACCATTGTTTTTTAACCAACCAAGGAACGAGAATTGATTTGGAATTTAATAACTGAAATAAGAAGAATCGCATTCTAACCAAAGATAATGCAAACCCTTATTCCAAGCCATCTCTATTGCCTTCATAGCTGCCATAAGCTAAGCCATATAAGCAAAAGAAACCCCAATGCTGAAAGCAAAACAACCCCTTGGAAAACCTCTTGAAGTTCTAAAAATTCCCCCTGCTCCTGCAGAACCTGGAGAACCAAAAGCGGACCCGTCCGTATTAACCTTTATCCAATTCATTGGAGGAGGAGACCAAAAAACCGGAATCAATTTAGTAGCTCTTCTTGGAATGCCTTTAATCTGAAAAGTGGATAGAATACGCAAATCATTCAAACAATTTGACATGTTACCGATCAGGAAAAAACTTGTCTCTTTAATCATTTTCCAAATCTGACGGAGAACACCATGTATATTAGGCAATTCATCATAAAAAATAACCGCATTGCGGGTTTTCCAAATTACCCAGATACTGGTTACAATAGCAATGTTCCATAGAGTTTTAATCTGCGAGCTGAAGTTTGCAGCCATGGCATCAACAATAAGGTCTTCTACTGAACCAACTGTGTTTAGATTTCTGCCGAACACACTAGAAACTGCTTGCCAAATCTGAACAAAAAAGCTACAACGCAAGAACAAATGCTTGGATGTCTCCTCCATTGTAGCACAAAAACGGCAACAAGATGGAAACAATAACCCTTTCCTTTTCAGATTGTCATCAGTTGGCAAATCCCTCATTTAATTAGTGTTAGATTGTAATTAATTAGTGATTAAGTATGATTAATTAGTATTGATTATGATTAGTTAGAGATTAATTAGTGTCAAATGTAATTGATTTAAATCCTACTCCCCAATTATGACGCCACGTCAGTAAAAGGGCATTTTTGAGCCGGTTTACAAAAATTTGGAGTATAAGTGATCCAAATCTCCAGCTTTGAACTTTTTTGATACTTTGACACAAGTTCGGAGGTGAAAGTGATCCTTTGTTCAATTTAAAATGGATTAATTACATAAAAAATTATAATCTTTGCATGTAGTTTCATTTTAATCATTACTTTTAAAAGGTGGCATTTACAGGTAAGACCTTTCATTTTTTTTCAAATTCACCATTTCAATGTATTTTTGTTGACTAAGTTCTTCACTAAACCATTAATTAAAGAACCAAATTAAAAATCGACACCAAATCTTATTATCTTTCAGTTGTAGTATGTAGGATTATGAATTTTTATCATAAAAAATACATCGAGTTTTACTTTAGTGATAGATTTGAAACAAACTAAAAGATTGTGTATATAAATGCCAATTTTTAAAAGTCGTGATTAAAATAAAACTATATGTAACGGTGACGATTTTTTTATATAATTAACCCATTTAAAATTGAAAACCTTCGATTCTTATTCCCATAATAGTCTAATTTTACTTGTTTTTGGTGAGCTGAAAATATCATTCTTTTAAATTTCATTAATCATTGAGTACATGAATGTGTATATGAGCAAAGGATCAATTTTGCTCCTAAACTTGACATCAATTTACTCAAACAAGTTATAGCTCAAATTCAAAAAGAACAAAGTGTCAATTCACTCCCTCAACTTGGCACGAAATATCAAAAGAATTCTGGAGGATTTTGGGTGAAACGGACCTACAACTAAGTCAAAGTGTATCAAATCAGCCTCTCTTTTGCCCAATCTCAATCCGCATTTGCAACACACTCTCCTGGTTAAAAAAAATCTAAAATAATTTTTATTATTTTAAACGATTATAAATTAATACCTAAAATTGAAGAAAAATAAATATTTTTTGAGCAGCATCTGCTCCTCAAGAGCTGCTCTGGTGATTTAACGGAAAAAAGTGTTTCGTATAAAAAAATTTAGAGAAAAAAAATCGGGTGTGGTCGGCGGTGGAATGAAGTGGTTTCCAATGAAAAATGAGGTGTAAATTTATATGGCTTTACAAAGTTTAAAGGAGTGATATCCCCTCTCTTAGGGTGTTTTTGATACGAAAACACAAGTTACAGGTTAGTTTGACCAAAAACCCTTTAAAATGACTAATTTGATATTTTGTGCTAAGTCGAGGAGGTCAATTAACCCTTTGTTCAATTTAAAAATGCTGGACAACATTTTGTTGAGGCCGTGAGTTTAATTTCTCCAAACTCTTTCTCTAATTATAAATATAAAAGAATTATAATAAATTAGCTTACAAGAGTTTGACTAAAAAATTATATCTTTAGATCATTTAAACTAAATCCAATTTATACACACGTATTAAGACATAATTTTTTTTGACAAGATCAGAGTTTATTAATATAAAAAAGTACACAATAAATTTGTAAACATAACTAAAAATAATATATGAATTTTATAGTCACTTCATGAACTATCCAATTACAAATTAGCTCCATATTTTATTACTAAAATAACATTTATTTGCTTAAAAAGGAAATAATTACTTTCAAACTTTTAAACTTGACATATTGCACTAGTTAAAAAATAAAAAAATGTTACACTTTATAATAATGATTAATGGCCATATTTTAAAAATTTGCTACAATTTACTTTCTAATTTATAATTCTTTATATATTCATAAATATTAAATAATATTTAGTTTATTTATTTCCTTTTTAAAATTTATTATTTGATGTTGAAAAAATAGAAATTATATTATTAAGAAAAAAATTAGAGCCAATTACACTAACCGTTCATATATGACGTAATTTATAATTTCGTCCGTCATGATTGAAATACAAATGATATAATTTTTTATATATATTTCTGTTAATATTCTAATCATTTAGTCTATTTCCAGTATTAGTCAAATAAACCATGAAATTTAATTAAAAGAAAATAAAATGATAGTTTAGTTCTTAAACATATTTTTAATATAAATATAAATTAATAATATATATTAAAAAAATTGAAGAACTTAATGAATTCAATTTATATGTTCCTTATTTTTGTTATTTTTAATTCTATTTTTTTATTTCTCTTTATTTTCAAATTATAAATGAACTCTATTTATATTTTTCTTACTTTGTTTTATTTTTTATTTAGACTTTATTAATTAATTATTTTAATTTAATTTTTGAACAGAATTCTTTTAACTTAGTTGACTAGCATAAAAAATAAATAGAATAATTAAAATGTTAGTGGAAATAAAAATAAAAAATTATATCATTTGATTTTTAAATAAATTGGACAAAACTGTAAAGCACTATCTACTATAAAATTATAAAGTAAAGAGTTTATTTTTGTTATACTAAATACTTTTTTAGTGATTTTAATTATTTTTATAATGACAACATTATTATAAACATCTTGAAAATTGATATACTATACTAATTGAACATCGACATTTAAAAGTAATAATTAAAACATTTTTTATCAAAATTAAATTAAAAATAATACATGATTATTAAATATTTATTTGTTTTTTTTATCATCAATATTTATTTGTTTTTAAATTCTATTATATTTATATATTTTTATTAAAATACATTTTTCACCTTTTTATCATTTTTATTATAAAATGAGATTAATTTTAAAATACCTGATTTTTAAATTTATTTAGACTTTTTTCATCCATTTTTTTTATAATTGACGCTGGTACTTTGTTTATAAACATATTTATAAAAACACCCTAATATATATAAAATGTTTATACTCAATTTAGATCATTTGTACACGTAAAGCCGCACTTCCGTTCGTCTACTTTTCTCAACTTTTTTCTTTCGTTTCTCTACTTTCGCCGCACATTGGTTTCTTTAATCTTGCTGTCGTGCGTCTTCCAGTGAATTTCTTGTCGTGTCTCTCGTTGTCACGTTTTTTTTTCAAGTGGATTTTTCATCGCCACAGTTTTTCCATTGATTTTTTCGCCACCGCGATAGATTCCTCGATATTGTTTTTAATTGTTTTTAGATTATTTAGATTATTTTGTGATAATTTAGATTTTTTGTTAATAGAATATTGTAGATCTATTATTTTTTGTTTATAAAATTCTTGTATTGTCATATAATTATGTTGTCTTTTTTTTGTTCACATATTTGTTCTTTTATTATCCCATTGATTTTGTAAATAACAAATTGATTTATGGTGCATTTGCAGTGTTTTTATGGTGTATTTACGTTGTAGCGTATTTATGGTGTATTTGTAGCGTAATTTAGGTGTATCTCTATTTTTTTTAATGTATTTCTGATTTTCTAGTGTATCTATGGTGTATTTGTAGGGTTTATGGTGCATTTGCAGTGTTTTTATGGTATACACTATAAAAACAATGTAAATACACTATAATAACACCATAGATGCACTAAAAAAATACCATAATTACACTAAAAAAATACCATAGATACACTATAATTTCACCATAGTTACACTAAAAAACGATAAAAAATACCAGAAAAAATATATAAAAAGAGCATAAATCAGTGAAAAGTGAAAAATTATATTTTAAATTAAATAAAAAAGATATTTTTGATAAAAAAAAAGTACGACTTGTTAATATATTAAAAAACAATACAAAGTTGAAAATAAAATACAAAATAGTGTACTTGATGGAAATCTGAATTCCAGCATAACTATAATGGAACCGAGTCGTGCAGGAACAACCCTAAGAGAGAATCCTAGCACTAGCCCAAAAGGCAAAATCCTGATGATATCGACACCCGAATTCATGAGATTCGCCAAACTTGAAAATCAAAGGAAGATTCATCCGAATCTTCAGAAATACAGACTCCTAGAGATCTCGATAAAAGCGTGTCGTCAAAGCGCACCGCCAGAAACCTAATAATCTCTTTCCTATTTTGATACAAATTCTTATCTAGGCTGATAAACTTATTCAAGAAGATGTTACTGAATAAGACATCCTTTGATAATCTTTTTCCTATTCAAATACAATGCTATTAATTAGAAATCACTTTTCTATTTGAAGTTTACTATGTATTCTCTCAACTACTATAAAAGGAGCTAAAATAATTACTATATACATAAAACGATACTCAAAACCTAAACTGATTTTAGCATCAAAAATTTAATCGGACAACCACCGACCGTTAGCTATCTATCCTGTTTTGCAGGTTTAATCAGTGGATCAAAAGGCAGACTCCATCAGTACTTATCTCAATTTATAATTATTATATATTAAAAATAAATTATAAAATGATATTTGAGTATTTTTACAAATTTTTAATAAACGATTAAAAAGTAAGAAATTTTATTATTCCACTATATATATATATATATATATATATATATTTACATATTAAATTTTATTTTTTTGGTATTAAAATATAAATATTGGCAAAAATATATATAATATGTTCCCAGTGAAGCCTGACCCAGTTGGCCAGGTCTTCCAAGTGTATTCCTAAAATTTTGGTATCGAGTTTCAGCGCCGCCATATTTAGGCGGTAGATTAGATTATTCTAACAGTTAATCTAGATTATGGCTATCTCGGAAAAAAATATAATATGTTAAAATAAAAGGATTGGTTTATATATATATATATATATATCAAAATTTTAAAAGTAAGTATTTATTATTTTTCATAACTAACTGTTATTGACTAATAAAAAATATTAATAAAAAGTTAGTTTAGTATAACCTATAACATTTTTGTTTTTAAAATTTCAGATCTAATTACTCCTAAGAAATTATAAATATAAAAAGGGAAAAAGGGCAAATATGCCCCTGTAGTATAGCGTGAAGCTCAACTTGGCCCTCATTGAATTTGCCATCTCATATAAGCCATTTACGTTTCAAAAGTGGCTCAAATGTGCCCCTGTCATTAACAGAAGATGAACGGTGTTAATTTTAGTCTACATGGAAAAGTAAATTCTCAAACAGAATATGAGTTGGCATTTATTGATGACATGGTAAATTGTGACATGGTATTTTTTAATTTAAAAAGAATACAAAAATCTTAAAATCTGTCTCTCTTTCATAACTCCCCTGCTTGCCGTAACTATCGCATTTTTCACTCTATTGGAGCTCCTCCGACGGTGATAGTAGGGCCATGTCCAGGAGCATTCTATATGAATGAAAATTTGGCAGCAGCAACATAACTTGAATCAAATGGTAATGGACAAGATGAGAAGAGCCATTGATTCCATGATTTTTCACTAAAACAGGACAATGAGAATGGCTAAATTCACTGTGAGACGCCATTAATGAAGCTCCAAAATTCTCAACAAACGATCCTAAACAGGAGGAAGAAGATCAACAATTCATAATAGTTTCTCCTTCGCCTCGAAAATTCATACCATCATTATTGTCATCCCTACCCTCATATTTTCCATATTCATCAATAGATCCAAATTTTATGAAATTGCAGAAACTAAAAAAGACGTCCAACAAATTTAAAGGGCAAAGTAGATTTGATCAAAAATAAGCAAATGAATGTAATAATATTCAGCAAATAAATTGATGAATAGTCCTACAAACAAGAAAAGGGAAACCTTTCAGAGCATAAAATGGACGTGGACAAACAATCCATCACTCACAACTATTCTAACCCAATCTTCTTTGTTTTCTCAGATTTTGATTAATTGAATCCATAAAATCTTACAATCCTATAAAAACATATCTTTAATTTTTCTTTTTTTTGCTGAACCCATTCCAAAACTCAGGACCACCTTCATCTCCGGTGCCATCTCCGCCACATAAAAGCTTACTTGATTTCTTGATATTTGATTCGGTGAAGGATTGCACGATTTTTGTTAACTCAGATCCCTTTTCACTGTTTGAAACTCAATTGATAGGTTTTTGTATGAGAGTTGAAAAATTATTGCACACAACCGTTGCGCCATGTCATTCGTGCAACAAACCAATTGTGCGTTAGCCATGTGAAAAATTGAATGATAAAAAAAATAAGTAATAATTAAAAGATTCCCTATCGCAAATGCTCATTGGCTTGATGTAAAAATGACGTGGCGCAACGGTTGCATGATTTCTTGATGTGATGATCTTTTGATGTGATAATAGTTTTTCGATCTGGATTTATGAAACGACTGTTTTTGGAAATAATGGTTGGTTGAAATTGTTGCAAGTGAAGGTCATAATCACTGTATTGAATTATAAATTGGAAGAAGAAATTTTTATTTCAGATGTGGAGATGAGCGGAATGCTGCAGATGGATGGCGGAGATTGGTCAATTGCCGGGACAAAAAAATAAAGCAATAGAGAAGAAAGCGATAGACTGGTAATTTTTTATTTGAATAAAAAATTACTCCCTCCGTCCCACTTTAAAAGTCACATTTGACTTTACACACAGATTTAAAACATCAATTATTCTTGTCTTTTCATGTTTTTTCATGTTTTACGCCTATTAATGATAGTGGAATTTTACATAGAGCTCTTTTAAGATAACTAAAATAAGGGTAAAATGGGATATTCAATGGAAAAATATTCTAAAAATAGTATGGGACTTTTTAAATGGGACCCAAAATAGAATATGAGACTTCTTAAACGGGACGGAGGGAGTAGATGATATGGAAAATGTGATATCGAATCAATTTTGCCAACTCGTATCTTGTATGAGAATTTGCTTTTCCACGTAGACTAAATTTAACACTGTTAGACTTCTGTTATTAACAGGGGCACGTTTGAGCCACTTTTGAAACGTTAATGGCTTAAATGAGATCGCAGATTCAATAAGGGCTTACTTGCGTCTTGTTATATACTATAGGGGCATATTTGCCCCTTTTCCCATATAAAAATAAAGGGAATTTGTAGTAAGATATTTAAATGGGTTAATTTCTAAAAAAATCACGAACTTTACACTAAGTTTCATTTTAATCATGACCTTTAAAAATTATCATTTAAAGGCATGAACTTTCATTTTGTTTCAAATCTATCATTTCAGTGTATTTTTATTAACTAAATTCTTCAATAAACTATTAATGAAAGACCCAAATTATAAATCGACATTAAATCTTATTATCTGTTAGTTAGAGTATATAGGATTAGAAATTTTTGGTTCGATAAAATACACCGGATTTTACTTTGGCGATAGATTTGAAACAAAATGAAAGTTCGTGCCTTTAAATGACAACTTTTAAAGTTCATGATTAAAATGAAACTTCGTATAAAGTTCGTGATTTTTTTAGGAATTAACCCTATTTAAATTCCATAAAACCATTTTCACCCAAGAAACCAAAGCACCAGTCTGGTCTTTATAGCCGTCGTCCACCGTGTGACTCAGCGTCGGAGTGCTGCTTAAAAATTTAAAAGCACTTGCGCCGTTGCAAACACCACCAAGCCTGGTATAGCCACTGGCTAATTTGATACTGAAGCAACAAGGTTAGTTGTACTTCTTTGTGTTATGTAGCACAATGTTGCTTTGTTTGCTTGTTGGTTCCACGGGCAATCATGAAATTGCCGATTCTGGCAGCGAATTTAAGTTTTTAATTGAATTTTTTGTTCTTTTGGACCAACACGTATTATACTCTTGCTTTGAATATGACTGTGTTTTTGTTGGTTGGGAACACATCTGCTTTGACGATGAACGTAGCAAACATTGTTAAAAATTGCTTGTTGATTGTTTTCTATTGCTCCGTGATCATGGATACACTTATTACTCCTATCAATTTGGTTGGTTATGGACTTACTTTTTTTAGGGTTATTTTATAATCTTTCAAAATAAAAAGCATTTAAAAGAGATGAGCAAGAGAACAGGAGAGCTCAAGGTTGTTTCTTCTTTAGAGAGAGTTTAGATAGACGAAACCAATGTATGTTTTCTTTTGGGTGGTGTTGGGTTGGGGAAAGAAGCTCATAGTTTCAATAATTATTATTAATCCAAATTATTTTTGGTTAAATATGAAGTTATATAAAGATAATATATTGAGAGAGTGGTTTTTACATTGTTAGTTAGATAGAATACAGAGTTAAATGATCTAAAATATGGAATTTTGAGTTTTTATGTCAAAATTCTATAAGTTCGATTCTTTTTATCATTGATGCCAAGCTTGTCCACAAGTATATACTATGAAGTGAGTGATGGCTGTGATTCGATTAGGACTCAAGAATCCAACTGTTGAACGTCTAAAACTTACATATTGCTCCTCTTCTTTTTGATAATTATCATTATCAACATGGGGGCAATAGTTCTAGGAAAACGAAAATTTACCTGTTGAACGTCTAAAACTTACATATTGCTCCTCTTTCTTGATAATTATCATTATCAACATGGGGACAATAGTTCTAGGAAAACAAAGATTTACTTAGTATTAGTTCATAATTATATTTAACTATTAATAAAAAAATTCGCACCTTTTTTGTCGGTTTAGGGTTTGAGAAATCTGCTAATCGGAGAATTTCTACCTGGAGAACTGTGGAATTGAATTTGGTACAATGACGGGTAACCAGCAAAATGAAGAACAAGAAGATGAAGAAGAATATGATGGAAGGTTGAGGCAATTGGAGGAGAGAATAGAAGCACATCCTGAAGACCCCTCTCTTCGTTTTGAACTCGTAAGAAGTCTTTCTTCTTCTTCTTCTTCTTCTTCTAATATATGCATGTACTTTTTTAAAAAAATGGCAGAGGTGTGCAGGGGGTATTGCTGTGGGAGAAATCAAAAGACGAGGCAGCCGAGCAATTACTACTATCGGCCAAATTAAACCCTCAAAACTCAGCCGCTTTCAAATATTTGGGAGATTATTATTACTATCACTGTCGCCCATCAGGTGAAGGTGATAGCAATGGTGATTCTCAGAGGGCTCTCAAGTGTTACCAGAGAGCCATCTCTCTCAATCCAGATGATTCTGACTGTGGAGACTCCCTCTGCGATCTGTTAGACCGCGTAGGGAAGGAGACATTGGAGGTCGCACTTTGCAAGGACGCTTCACAAAAGTCTCCAAGGGCATTTTGGGCATTCAGGAGATTGGGTTACCTTCACCTTCATCACACCCGTTGGTCTGATGCTGTTCCCTGCCTGCAACATGCCATTCGAGGTTATCCCACCTGTCCTGATTTGTGGGAAGTAAGTATTTCATTTTCATTTTTTTTAGCTCCTCGTACTCCTCACTCAACAAAATAACATGTATGTGCATCTGGTGGTGGTGTTTATTGGTTACTATACTTTATCCTATAGGCTCTGGGTTTTGCATATCAACGACTTGGTATGTTTACAGCTGCTACTAAGGTACATTTCATTTTTCTGCTTGCTTTCTACAGTTGATTTGTTCTTTTAAATTTTATTTCTAAACGTATAAGCTTCTCATCTGACTACTTTTGTCGCAACAAAATTTTGACTAGTCCTATGGCAGAGCCATCGAGTTGGAGGATACAAGACTTTTTGCTTTGATTGAAAGTGGCAATATCTTCTTGATGCTCGGTTCTTTCAGAAAAGTACGCTTTCTTTCTTTTTCCTTTTTTAATTTGCTTTCATTGAAAGTGGCAATATCAAATTTTTGCTTTTCCTTGTGCCTCTTTACTGGTTATCGGAAACATGGTTCAATCCAACTTAATACAGTTCCTCTTTGAATTAGGCTTTTATATTGGTTACTTCCTTCTTTTCCTACCTTATTTACAATCTTTAGACACTTGAGCTATACTTAACACGAAAAGGACTACATATATCAATTCCATGTCATCGTACACAATTGTTAATAGTATAGGTGTTTTTATGCTTAATCTTTCCAATTTCGCTTCATTTATTGATTTCAAATTCGATAATGATTTGTAAAGAGAAAAACTTGTTACACGTTCTTTTTGCAATTAGGGAATTGAGCACTTTCGGCGAGCTCTGGATATTTCACCTCACAATGTGGCTGCAAACTATGGGCTAGCTTCTGGATTGCTCAATTTGTCAAAGGAATGTATGAATTTGGGCGCATTCAGATGGGGAGCATCATTATTAGAGGTTTCTAAACTTCACTAGATCTCAGTTAATCCTTCCTTTGCTTTCCTTATATCTTTACGAATTCAAAGTGAACGTGAAAGTTGGTTCCTTTATGTTTCCAGGATGCTGGGAAAGTTGCTGTTGCTACTGCTCAGTTGGCTGCAAATGTTTCTTGCATCTGGAAATTGCACGGCGATATTCAAGTAAGCCCTTGTATAAATTTTTTAACCACCCTGCAAGCCACCATACAGAATCAAGTATTTTGCTTTAGTTACTAAGCATGGTGCTCACTTTTTAATCATTCAATGTTTAGATAAATCAGCTGTGTGTTGGACTCATCACATTGATGAGTTAATGTGGTGTTTTTTTTCTTTCTTATTTCTAGATCATTCATGCAAAATGTTTTCCATGGACGGAAGGAGATCACTATACAGAGTTTGATGAAAAAACTTTTAATGCTTCCATCTTTTCCTGGAACCAAGCTTGCAATGCGGCTGCAATGTCTGCGAGAAGGTCTTATCAACGGGCTTTGCATTTGACTCCTTGGCAAGCTAACCTTTATATTGACGTTGCAGTAACTTCAGATCTCATTTCTTCTATGACTGAGAACTGTGGGCTTGATTTTTATTCTTGGTATGGCATGCACTTTTTTGTTTATCTGATATCTTATGTTAGAAAACATTTGCATGTTTAGTTTACTACCTTCTCTCCCAGGCAGCTACCAGAGAAGATGGCTTTGGGGGCCTTGTTACTTGAGAGTGACAACCCTGAGTTCTGGGTAGCACTAGGGTGTTTATCCGGTCATAACGCAATGCAGCAACATGCCTTGATCAGGGGGTTGCAATTGGATGTATCTTCAGCCGTTGCTTGGGCATTTCTTGGGAAGGTACTGTGTGCATAGGATGAAATGCTGTCCTCTTTTGCTTTCTTGGTAATAATTTCGAGTGTGTGTAAGGTGGATTTGACTTCTGTTACTAACTTGTGAATTTTCTTAATCCCTTATCAGGTTAGTCTTCTATTACATAGAAAGCGTAAAATTTCAGACTTGTTGTCAACTTGTCAAGTTTGGATTTTATTCTCACTAAAGATTGGTTACTTTATTTTTATCTACCTTGTCTATTTTACCATCGGATGAAAGTGATTTTAATTCATCTAATGGTGATAAATAGGCAAAGTAACATTTACTTTGAAAAAACAAAGTAACCATAGAAAACACCTATAAGTTTCCTCATGTATACATGTATCATAGAAATTTATCTTTTCATGCTGTTGAAGTTTTCTTTCTGACATTGCATGAAATATAAGTGATATAGATATCTTCAGAGAAATTCTGATGGTAGTTAGGTGGAAAAATTATTATATGAAATGGTCAGGAACTCAGGATTTGTTGATGGGATTCAAGTTTAAAGTTTGGGGATCTCTATTTCTGAATAACTAAGAGAACAGACATAACTGCGCCTGTGAAACTCACAATAGACATTTATAGATCAGAGTAGCTTTCTATTGAATCCTTACTAGTAATAATCATAAAAGCAAAAGCTGATCCTTAACATGTCTCTCATTTCTTTGTAGTCAACTATAGTTTGATTATGGAGATAGCCCAACATCAAATCCTTGCTAACTGATAAACTTTTTAAACATTTGATAAACTTTTCAAACATTCTGGACGGTCCGGTGTTTCGTATAACTACCAGCTTGTAAATTTTAAAGGGCGTACAGGAATCGAAATTAAGTGGGGCAAAATAGAAAAAAATTCATATGATATACAGAATTTAAAATCTATTGAAATTGAGGGGGTCAATATGTAATAATTGTCTAAATACCATGACAAATTTTAAAAAAATTACTTTAAAAAATTACTTTAAAAAATTGTATCTTTCAAAAAATAAGAGGGGCAAATGCTCCTCTTAGCCACCATGTAGCTATGCCACTGCAAGCAGTGCTCGGAAACAATTAGAATTTTTGGGCACGGGAAGTCCCATTGATGTTGGGCATTATGTAATATGAACAATTGTCTGAGTATCCTCAGGGTAGTTTACTTTGGTTTGTTTCTACTCTGTTTTGATTTTTTCTTTCACAGCTATTCAGAGAAGAAGGCGGGATGCAATTGGCAAGACAAGCATTTGATTGTGCTAGAAGTGTAGATCCTTCACTTGCATTACCATGGGCAGGGATGGCAGCGGATGCGGATACTAGGTAGCTTTTTATTACAATTTCACTTGGTAAAAAGACATATTCGTTCGACATATTATCATTTGACTGCTATTTGATGTCAACTATTTTTTTTCCTTTCAGGAAGCCTGTAGTAGATGAGGCTTTTGAGAGCTGTTTAAGAGCCGTGCAGATATTGCCTGTAAAAAATCTGTACCCTTCCCTTCTTTTCCTCTTCAAATATGTTGTGAGAGTGAAACTAGTAATAGGCATTTAATTTGCTAGCTAGCTTTTTTGGTTGTTTCATGTTGATATGAGTACTTGTGAAAAGATATACTTGAGTTATTACCTTCTTGTTTACTGATGCCTTGCATGGCTGTACTTGCTGCTCCATTTGTGGCAGCTGGCGGAGTTCCAACTCGGTCTTGTTAAGCTTGCTTTTCTTTCAGGGCACCTTGCATCTTCACAGGTATGACCATTCTTATGAAAGCAAGCAAATTTTGTCTATCAAAGAAATACATTCCCATTATGTCCTTTTTGATTCAAAAGCTAACAGGGACTTGCTTATGAAGGTCATCTAATAGCTAATTATCCTACAGGTATTTGGAGCCATTCACCTGGCAGTCTTGCGCGCTCCGCACTATCCTGAATCTCATAATCTGAAAGGGCTAGTTTGCGAGGCACGATGTGATTATCAAGCAGCTATTGCCTCATATAGGCTAGCACGCTGCATGATCAACATTTCATCAGGCAATGCTTCAAAATCTCATTTTCACGATATAGCAGTTAACTTGGCCCGAACCCTTTGTAAGGTAATCTCGTTGGTCTTGTTTTCTCATTTTACTTTTAGGTTTCTCTTGTTTTTTTATATCTACTTTAAGCTTCTGCATGGACCTGTATGTGTTACTCAAATGCCTTCTCTTTAGTAAGTATTTTCATTTGGTGCAGGCTGGGTATGCTGCAGATGCTGTTCAAGAATGTGAAAATTTGATGAAAGAAGGTTCAATTTAAGTATATGCATATTAATTTGTATACTCTAACCTTCATTTCTTCATCCTATTTAAGTCATGTGCATGTACCTAATGGGCTAATGCATTATTGCTACAATTTTTAGTTTAATGCTTCTTTATGTCATACGGATTCTTGAAATTGTTTAACATGAGGTGAAATCGAGTTATACAGCACTTAATTTAAAAGAATACCACAGTTGTATAGTACGTGTTGCATGGTTTGCAATCTTGGAATTCATTTTTTTCAGCTTAAGTTGTGTTATTACTAGTTCTTTTAGAAAAATAAACATATATACAGTTATTTTTAAGTCTTGCAATGTGATTCATTTTTATTTCTTCAAGGTATTCTTGATCCGGGAGGCCTCCAAATTTATGCCTTTTCTCTGTGGCAACTTGGTAAGAGTGACCTTGCCCTCTCTGTGGCAATTGATCTGGCTGGCAGGTTTTCTACAATGGAGCAAACATCTGCAGCTGCTTCTGTTAGTTTTTTCTGCAGATTGCTTTATTACATTTGTGGACTAGATTCAGCAATTCCTAGAATTGTAAAAATCCCAAAAGAACTTTTCCAGAGCTCAAAAGTCAGCTTCATACTGTCTGCTATACATGCTCTTGATCAGAGTAATCGGCTTGAGTCAGCTGTTTCCAGTAGCCGCAGCTCTATTGTTTCTCAAGAAGATATCACTGGAATGCACTATTTAATAGCGCTTGGTAAATTAGTAAGTTTATTGCATTTTGGAACTTCAGATATAATGTTGAGCTCTGGGCAGTAATTTTTTTATATCTGAAAATTAATACTTAAAATTCGTATTCTTGGGCCAATACAGATAAAACATGGATCAGAATATTTCCTTGGATTTCTGAGTGGAATCGATCACCTAAAAAAGGCACTTCATAAGTACCCTAACAGTGAACTGATAAGGTACAACATAATTTTCATTATACTTGGTGATGCCAAGGTTTCAGTATCTTCTGTATGTAATTAGAGTCCAGATTCTTTCACCTGGTTAGAGTCTAGTCTAACCATCATAAAACTCTTTGACAATGGTCCATTAGACTATCTATTAATCCCGACTCCTTTTAAGCTCTTCTTTCATCAAGATATGAGTAGAGTTAACAGTTGATTTGTTGAGACATATGAAGGAAGTGAGCTCACTGAGCTGAAGTACTAGTACAATATTCAGTCTTTTACTTCTCGTGTTGACTCTTCTTTCTATATCCAATTTGACCATGTGCGACGTCTAACTTTAATGGCATAATTGATGAATATTGGTGACAATTGCAACTATTCTTTCTCTTAATTTTCCTTGTGATGATTGCATTAATTGATGTCTGGATTCACAAAAGTAAGATCTATAAGCTAACCCCTGGGATTTGATTCATAGGCTATATCATACACGCACATTCATTATTCATGCTCAATTTGTAGAAAACTTATTTTAAAGATGATTGTAGAACTTTTTAGTGTTGCTAAGTTCTATGCTCTTCTAATTTTTTGTACCGATGCATTTATGGTGCATTAATCTTTTAGTTATCAGTAATTTTCTGTTATGGTTTTCTGTCGGAGCTTCTTGTAAGCCCATCGACTACTTTTAACTGTTTTCTATCTGCCTTGCCCCTGATCCAAACATCATGGGAACAGGAATCTACTCGGTCATCTTTTGCTATCCAGTGAAGAGTGGAAAGAAACTCATGTTGCAAGTAGGTGTTCTACAATAGACCGTCCTTGTAATACCAATAAAGTGGGATTAAAGTCAGCTTGCGAGATCCTTGGTGCTGGATCCGTTGCTTGCTATGCAGTTGGCAACAAAGATCCGAAGTATTCCTTCCCCACTTGCGGGTATCAGTGCCAGAATGGGCCTAGCGGCATTCAACAACTGCAAAAGTATGGAAAAAAGCTTGCTCTTTATCTTAGGTTTTCTAGATCATTATTTGGATTTGACTTCTTTTGTTGAAACTAAAAGATGCATTTTCTGAATTTTTTTCTAATAAAATACTTTGGTATAATGCGGTTTCACAATCTTTTTTTAATTAAAGTTTCCATTTAGAGAGATGCAAAATCTCAAAAATATAGCTTCTCCTACACATTAGACATAACAGCTGTGGTGATTGATCTGTTCTTCTTGAAACATGCAGATACTTACGCCAAGAACCTTGGAATCATAATGCACGATATTTGCTTATACTTAATATTTTACAGAGGGCTCGAGAGGAGAGATTCCCTCGGCAACTATGTGTAGCTCTCGGACGACTGATAAAAGCGGCACTTGGCAATGAGCTATATGCTAGAGAAAGCTTGTCATATCAATATCAAAAGTTTCAGCTTCTGCTTTGTCATTCTGAAATTAGTTTGCAAGTTGGGAATCCAATAGGCTGTATCAAGCTTGCTAAAAGAGCTGTGTCGCTTTCGCTTCCTGTGAACTATTTGTTTTTTGGGCACTTGCTGCTATGTAGAGTCTATGCTGCTGAAGCTAATCTCTTAAACCTTCAGGAAGAGTATGTAAGATGCCTGGAGCTTAGGACAGACTACCATATAGGATGGGTATGCCTTAAAATCTTGGAAGCTCAGTATGGCATTCACTCTGACTCAAATATATCAGAGCTGAGTTTCGAAGAAGGCTCAAAAGAATGGAAGTATTCATGGAACATGTGGATGGCTGTATTCAATGTTGTTTTTGGTTTAGTATCTTCATGGAAGCAGGACTTTTCATCATCCGAAGAATGTTTTGCGCAAGCATATTCATTGGCGGGTGTTGACAGTTGTCTTTTTCTCTGCCATGGTATGTTCTATTACTAAATTGGTCTTGAGCCTAGTAAATATTGCTGTCTTTCTATTCCTAAATACTCCCTCCATCCCATTTAAGAAGGGACAAATGACTTTTACACATAATTTAAGAAAACATTAGTTACTATAGTTTTTTCTTATTTTACCCCTATTAATGATGGTCGTATAATTTGTATATAGACTAATAATCATTAATTATAGAAAGAGAAAGTGGGTAAAAGAGGCCAATTTATATAAATTGGCACAGAAAACACGATATGGCCTTCTTAAGTGGGACATGTAAAATGGGCTGTCCCTTCTTCAATGGGACGGAGGGAGTAAATATTATTATTATATGATCATAGACCAGCGCTTCTTGATGATATATATAGATAACATAGATTGGTCATTTCTTGTGTTTATGATCTAATAATTGATGAATCCAGGTACTACCTGTATGGAGCTTGCGAGGCAGTCGTGTAGTTCCCAGTTCTTGTCACTTGCTGTAAAGAGTCTCACCGGAGCTCACGCAAATTCCATTACCCCCTTGCCTATTGTATCCTTATTGCTGGCACAAGCAGAAGGGAGTCTTGGTTCTAAGCAGAAGTGGCAGAAGAACCTCCGGCTTGAGTGGTATTCTTGGCCAGCAGGTATGTTTATGATCCATGTATGCATGTGTACGTGTGAGATAGAGATGAAGTTGCTTTTGAACCCGTCATTGTGATTTTAGTTAGTTACCCTTTGGAATTTGGAAAGATTATTTATTGCCTATGAATGAATACTGATTTAGCTACTGTTAAAGATTGTTAATGCATGTTAATGAGACTATTGGATACTAGTAGGTGGTGGGAATATGTGACAGCTGCTGATTAAGTTACTGCTATAGATGGTTAATAAATATGTAGGGAAAAACTTGTATATAGCATATGTTCTCATATTCTTTCATGCTTTCCTCAGAAATGAGACCTGCAGAACTCTTCTTTCAAATGCATTTGCTTGCAAGACAGTCAGAATATGGATTGGACTCGTTGTCCAATGTGGAATTCTGTCAAACCCCTCGGAAATGGGTCCTTCGAGCAATTCATACAAATCCTTCCTGTTTGCGATATTGGAAGGTTTTGCAGAAGCTTATTGAGGGAGTTATCTAATTGAGTTCACACTTGTGGAAGATGTTTAGTTTTTTTGAAGCTTCTGCATTAAGCGTTGGACAAATACATCAAAAAAGGGCTGTTGGTTCTGTCTTGGTGTCGTAAGGTTTAATTGAAAGATCGGGCTCCACAGCTGTTCCGGCTTGCTGGTGGAGGACCATGCTGTGTTTTTTGCATATGAATTGGTGCAGCTGCAACCTGCAAGTAATTCAATTGCACTCGTTGGACAGAAATCTCAGGAGCATAGCCGATTTCAGTTGAGTGCAGCGCCATTAGCCTGTAAATTTATGCGGATAATTTTTGATAATAATGTATTGGATTTACTTTTATAGTATATGTAGCGCAACCTTTTGATTTAGTTGTGAATTCCGCTATTTGACACATGTATGGGATATTATAAAAGCGTAAATGCATTAGAAAGTGCTGCCTTTAGGAATTACAGTCTGACCTTTTATTTATCTGCCGCTGCTTATTGACTTGGAGCTTTGAAGCTCAAGGGATGGATCCCAATCTAGCGAGGATGAGAGAATCTTAGAGATAGAGATGACAACTTGGGTGATGAAGGGGCGAGCATTAATATCAGGAGAAACGCAGGTCTGAGCGAGCTGGGCAAGGGAGAAAGCCAGGTCTAAGGGGTACTGATTTCCTAAGGAAGGGTCCATGAACCCATAGAATTGCTGTCTGACGTTGTCCCCCTCCAGCACCCCATTTATGGATGCAGACAGCATCTCCTCCCCTGCGTTCTTCTCAGGAGCCGCTTCTTTCCCGGACAAGAGCTCCAACATTACTACTCCAAATGCAAATACATCTAATTTTGGGGTAATTACTCCATTCTCCATGTACTCTGGGGCCATATACCCTTGAGTTCCCACAACGTGTCGAGTGAGGTGCATTCCTCCTGTGTCTGTTTCACCTTCATTTTCCAGCACTCTTGCGAGGCCGAAGTTAGCTAGCTTGGCTCGCAGGTTCGCATCCAACAGAATGTTGCTGCTCTTCAAATTCTTGTGGACATATGGAGGGTTTGTATAATTGTGGAGGTAATTGAGGGCGTCAGCGACATCGTGGGCAATCTGAACTCTTTGCTTCCAAGTCAGTGCGGGAACATCACGGAGACAGTCGCTGAGAGCCCCGTGGTCAGCCAACTCGTAAACTAGGTAGGTATTGCCATCATGGAGGCAGAAACCAGACATCCTGATGATGTTAGAATGGTTGATCTTCTTCAGAATGTTGATCTCCCCGGAGACGTCTCCCTTCACTACCTTCACGGCAGCTGCGTCCCCCTTGAAGGATCCCTTGTAAACACTTCCCTTAATTCTATTATCTTCGCTGAAATAGGAGGTGGCCTTCTGTAAGTCGTCAAACTTATACACTGTCAACGACTCGATAGCAAATGCAACGCCATCGGAAGATGTAGACCAAGATTTGCTACAGGGAACCACAGCTGAGTCCGACTGTAGCGGCTTGTCATTAGGCAGTGAAGTGTGGAGGATAGGTTTAGGCTTAGGATGAAGCCTGCGGTACCAAAACAGAAGTCCAAGCAGCATGAAAACAAGAAGCAAAGCAACTCCTAATCCAACACCCACAAACACCCACTTTCTGTTGGTGGAAGAATTGTCCTCGGCCGCAGGGACAATGGGGATCTGGGGAGATGGGGCGGCAGGAGGAGGACCGTCCACCGGAGGTTTGAGGGCAGTGGGTTGGGTGGTCAAAGGAACGAGAATTGGGGTGAAGGGAAAAATGATGCTGGTAGAGGACAGCTCGTTTGCGTCTAAGATAGACTGCTGGGGGACGCCGAATAATTGAGCGATGGAAGAGATGGAATCACCCCAAGTGACCATGTAGGTGACCAAGTAGTTGAACCCCATAGCTGTCTGATTGGCAGTCGGGCAGGCGCACCTCAGGGGGACTTGCAGCTGCATGCCCACCGTCAGATTTCGGTCGCCGTAAGGGTTCTGAGCTATCATGGCCTGGCAGGTGGAGAGCCCCTGGTAGGTGTCGTTGGCCACGTTGAAGTAAGTCTCTGTAGGGAGCTTGAGAGCGTAGGTGGCGTTGTGCTGGTAGTAGCGGCGGGCATGGCAGGAGCAGGTGACGGGGACGATGAGCTGAGTGTCGGCGGGAACGGAGGCGAAGTCGGAGGAGACGTTGTTGAGGGAAGCAACCAGAGAGGCGGACTGTGGGGCGCCCAAAAGATAAGAGATGGAGACAGGAGTGGTGTAGTAGGGCGGAGCAGAGCGGAAGGTGAGGTAGGATTGGCAGGATGATCGGAGAGCGTTGCAGTGAAATCCATGGGTGAAGTTATCGAAGGCGGGGTTGTAGCAGTCCAGCTGCTTGTTGTTTACATAAGTTTGCTGCCCTTGGGATTGCATAATCCAACTCCAACCCCAAGCTACTAACCACAAACATTCTACTTTTGCAGCCGCCATCCAAATCAATTCTTCAATGGAGAAGAAGAAGAAGTAAAGAGTAGAGATGTGTTGAAAAATCTAATGCAAAGACTTATCAACACCCAAACTGAGTTGGAATTTAATTTCTCACCCAACAGACGCGCAATACACCAGTCCCCACCATTGACCTTGACTATACATTTTTGTAGGACTTGATAAATAAATACTCT